>NC_142091.1:17624545-17925100 GCF_054644295.1 Miniopterus natalensis
ACAAGATAAATAAAACTCATAGACACAGACGACAGGCTGGTGGTTACCAGCAGAAGGTAGTAAAGGGAAAGGGGGTCAAATATATGGTAATGGATGGAGATTCGACTTTGGGTGGTAAGCACTCAATGTGATATGCAGATGATCTATTAGAGAATTGTACACCAAAAACCTATACACTTTTTTAACCAATGTCACCCAATAAATTTAATTTAAAAATTAAATAAAAATTGCCTGGCCTGCATGGCTCAGTGGTTGCGTGTCAACCTATGAACCAGGAGATCATGGTTTGATTCCCAGTCAGGGCACATGCCCAGGTTGTGGGCTTGATCCCCTGTGGGGGGCGAGCAAAAGGCAGCCAATCAGTGATTCTCTCTCATCATTGATCTTTCTATCTCTCTCTCCCTCTCCCTTTCTCTCTCTGAAATCAATTTTTTAAAAAGTTTAAAAATTAAATAAAAATAGACAGCAGAGCATACTAAAGACTTGTCTGCAAAGGCAAGTGGAATGAGCACCCTTGCTAGTTTCCTGGACTATTATTTGGAGTATCTTAAGGGAAATTAAAGGGGATTTTTTTTCTGTATGCACCTAACACTTTAGGTTATTTGGAATGCCTTATACTATGATTGTTTTGTCCTCGAAGACTTCTTGGGATACTTTTGCACTTTAGATAATAAAATATATCACTTTTTATAGTAAACGGCCTTATAACATTCACACTTTGATTTTACATTTTCCTCTGACTGTTCTTACTTTCTTCAGCATACTATCACCTGGCTTGTTTTGAGTTTGAAAATTGGGCCCGTAGTTGTATCATGTAGTCCTTTTTGCATATTGCAAGCATCTTCAGAAAAAAAGTTCAGCTATGCTAAGCAGTGTTGTATTTAGTGTGTTTACCTTCATATACAAGAAACAGGTGAGTTTGCATTTGCCCATTAAGTCAGGGATCACTTATGGAAATTTAAGATACATGTCACCATAGCTTTGATTTCCCCCACTGAACAACTGCCTAATCCATGTTCTCACCTCTCTCCTTACTCTGTGGCTTCCTAATAAACACTGAGGCTACCTTTCATAGAGGTACCACTTGTTTTTCTTTATATGATATCCATGAAAAATAGCTCTTTTTATTCCATGAAAATTATTAGTTTTTAGTTGATTTGATTAAGAAAGCTGTGTGTTAATCATGTGGAGATAGTCACGTGATTTATTAGTAAGTCAATGAGCCATGTTGATTTCCTGAGTCTTTTTTCAGAATATTGTATGGATGTCTAGTAAAAGTTGTTCCCATCCTTTCACTGTTTTTAATACAGTTCCAAACCTGATATCTCTTAAGAAACTTTAAAAAAAAGGTATACACTTTTAAGTATCATTTTATGTCACCTGTGCCTCACAATTTCTCAAGTTTCCTAATATTTACTAAAAGTGAGACCATGGAATCAGAACAATTTTTTTTATATATGTTTTAATTGATTTTTAGAGAGAGAGGAAAAGAGACAGACATAGATCGGCTGCCTCCTGCCTGCCCCCTACTGGGGATCGAGCCCCAAACACTGGCATGTGCCCTGACAGGGAACCAAACCTGAGAACTTTCAGTGCACACGACATCGCTCAACCGAATGAGCCACACAGGCCAGGGTGAGAGCAAATTTACTGGAGGAAACATTTTATTAGTTAAAAACCTGTTTTATAGAATCCAGGGCAGATTTAATTTTAGGTTGGAAATCAGAATGATGCTGAAGACAGCATTCTTCCTCCTTGACCTTCTTCTGAAAGCAGATTGCTTTAGGGCTTTGAAAATGGAAATGTGGGGGAAAATGAAGTGCAATTTTCATAAGACAAGCAAGAATATTAAATGTAGCCCGGTTTGAGTGATAAATCATTCTTGTACACTTATCAAAATGCATCGTGTTTTTATAATTCTTACAGTTTTCTTTTAGTGTCTTCCTAAACCTACTTTTATAACATGTGAATTGAGAATGTTAAAATCTCCAAACAGATGATTAAAAAAATACATTTAAAATAAATAACTAGATATTTGAATTACACATATACATCTCTTATAAATTAGGCTATTCCTTAGATCCTCACATTGCTTTCAGTAAAAGAAGGTCATACAATGGGACTTGATTATGGCAACAGACAGGTATTGGAACAACACATACAAAGCAGTGAGATCAAGAATGAATCCTCCACATATTTGCATATCTGTAGAAACACTGGGGATCTGCTGAATCACACAAATTATGTTCTAAAAATGACACTATGATGCATAGGAACATATCATTAGAAACTCTATCAAGAATAATCTTCTTGAATTTTGTTATTTATAATGTTTCCTGTGATATAAGAGTAAAAGGAAGAGTGCTTCTAAATTTCCCCTCTCCCCTTCACATATCAACCTTCTGAATCTGGGAACAAGAAATTAGAATTCTCAAGAACTTTTGGAAATTTCTAAAACCATGTTATTCTTTAAATGATCACGGAATTCCTGCCACCCTTAAGTATTATGGATATATTTTTTTAAAAAGTTCAATAAATATGAAAATTTAAGTTTAGTATTTTTTTAAAGTAACTGTAGTGTAGAATGAATATTCCAATACTGAAAATTACTCATTTGAATAATGTGACATTAGGATCACCTGGAAAGGTTAACAACATTACATAAAATCACAGGTTGAAGTTGCCATTTTAAGGACTTGTTTTGTTTCCTAAACTTGTTATTCTTGGACAATATATTTGCAAAAATGAATACCACTAGGAAAAGATAGGATCATAAACACATACTTATAACATGGCAACAGCTACAGGTGAAACTGACTGGTGAGGTGATGATCCCTTCTCTTCTACCTGCACCTGGAAATGGTAACCTTGACCATGGACTCTGCACGTCAGCTTTCTTCCTTCAAACCAGTAGTGTCTCCAAGCTGACTTGTAAGCTTTAATTCTTTAATAATAATCACATTCCTGATTTCTTAACTCATTTTTTCTTGAGATCTGAAATTCAGAAAAAAGATAAATTTCCTGGGGGAAAAAAAGCATGGGACTCTACACTGATACAATAAAAGTCAATATTGTTCTTTAAAAGTATAATTGTGATGTGGTGAGATTATGGACCACATAATTTATTTTTGCTTGATGTTACATCATCTTTTCAATAGTAAAAGTATGCTTTTATTGAGATAATCTTAGATTATAAAAAACTGTTATATATTTAAACAGTGAATTATAAATCTCAATATATATTATATAAAATGAGATTAGGAGCAAAATTTTAGTAAATAGTTACAGTATTTCAAACATAGTTTGAGGGGTTTTTTGTTTTTTATTTTTGTAATGAATAGCTAGCCAATTAATCCTTTCAGCTCCTGTCTTCCTCCACAAATATGACCCATCATTTAAGAATTGGCTTAAAGCCTGTAACTGTGAAGCTTTTATTTACTGCCCCAATTTGTGATGACGGCCTACCCTGAATCCTATATTCTTTGAGACACGTATCCTTACACATTTAAAAAATGTGTACTCTGTGCACCAAGATATTACAAAATGGCAGGGACCTAAATGAATTTCTGTCATATTTGCAGCCTTTACCACAATCTCTAATATAGATTTAGCTCAATAAGGATTAGTTGATAAACTTCAAGAAGTAAAACTGTCATTTGCAGATGACATGATACTGTATATAAAGAACCCTAAAAATTACACCTAAAAACTACTGGAACTAGTAAATGAATTCAGTAAAGTAGCAGAATACAAAATAAATATCCAGAAATAAGTTGCATTTTTATACACCAATAATGAATTATCAGAAAGGGAAACTAAGTAAATAATCCTATTTATAATTGCTTAAAACAATACCTAGGAATAAATTTAACCAAAGATGTAAAAGACCTGTATTGGAAAATTATAAGACACTGAAGAAAGAAATTGAAGAAAATACAAATAAGTGGAAGCATTTAGCATGTTCATGAATAGGAAGAATTAACATCATTAAAATGTCCATACCACCCAAAGTGATTTATAGATTCAATGCAATTCTTATCAAGATACCAAGGGCATATTTCACAGAAGTAGAACAAATATTTCAAAAATTTGTATGGAACCACAAAAGATTCCTAATAGCTACAACAATCTAGAGAAAGAAGTACAAAGTTGGAGGAATCGAGCTGCCTGCTATCACACTGTAATATAAAGCTTTAGTAATCAAAACAGTATGGTACTGGCATAACCACAGACATATAGATCAATGGAACAGAAGAGAGATCGCAGACATAAACCCACACCTTATGGTCAATTAGTATTTGACAAAGGAGACAAAAACATAGAATGGGGTAAAGATAGTCTAATCAATAAATTGTGTTGGGGAAATTGGACAGATAAGTGCAAAAAAAAAAAAAAAAATGAAACTAGACCAATTTCTTACACCATACACAAGAATAAATTCAAAATGGATTAAAGACTTAAAAAACGTTAGACTCAAAACCATAAAAATTCTAGAAGAAAAAATAGGCAGTAAAATCTCAGACATTTCTCATAACAATATTTTTTTTCTGATATAGCTCCTCAGGCAAGAGAAACAAACAAAAAAAGTAAGCTAATGGGACTACATCAAACTAAAAAGTTTTTGCACAGCAAAGTAACCCTCCAACAAAATGAAAAGACAACTCACCAAATGGGAAAACACGTTCACTGATACATCTGATAAGGGCTTAATATCCAAAATTATAAGGGACTTCTAAAATTCAACACTAAAAACACAAACTATCCAATTAATAAATAGGCTAAGGACCTGAATAGACACTTCTCCAAAAAGGACACACTGATGGTCTCTAGATACATGAAATGATGCTTGTTGTCACTAACCATCAGAGATGTGAGTTACCATTACAACGATGCATTGTCTCGCACCTGTCAGAATGGCTGCCCATCAATAAATCAACAATTAATGAGTGCTGGTGATGATGTGGAGATGAGAACCCTAATGCACTGCTGGTGGGAATGCAGACTGGTGCAGCCACCATGGAAAGTAGTATGGAGTTACCTCAAAAAAAAAAAAAATGGAGCTGCCTTATGACCCACCACTTCTGGGAACATATCCAAAAAACCTGGAAACACTAATTCAAAAGAATATATGCACTCCTATGTTCACTGCAGTGTTATTTACAATAGCCAAGATTTGGAAGCAGCCCAAGTGCCCATCAGTAGATGAGTGGATAAAAAAGCTGTGCTATAGCCCTGGAAGGATGGTTCAGTAGGTTGGAGCTCCCTTACACCAAAAAATTATTGGTTCCACCCTGGTCAGGTGCATACTGGAGGCAATTGATGAATGTTTCTCTCTCTCATCGATGTTTCTCTCTCTCTCTCTCTCTGTCTCTCCCCCCCTCCCCTTTCTTCTCTCTCTAAAAGTCCATAAAAACATATCCTTGGGTGAGAATCAAGAAAAAAGTCTGTGGTGCATTTACAATGGAATACTATTCAACCGTAAAAAAGGTAGAAAAGAAGGACCTCTTACCCTTTGAGACATCATGGATGGACCTGGAGAACATTATGCTGAGTGAAATAAGCCAGGCAGAGAAAAACTAGTACCATATGACCTCACGTATATGTGGAATCTAATGAACAAAATAAACTAACAAAGTGGAGAGAGGCTCATGGATATGGAAAACAGACAGCTGTCAGGGGGAAGGGCTTTGGGAGCTGGTAAGAAGGGTGAAGGGATTAAACAAAGAAGAAAAGAAAGACTCATGGACAGAAAACAGCATGGTGATTGCCAGAGGGAAGGGGATCGGGGAGTCAAAGAAAGTAAAGGGGGGATAAATGGTGATGGAAGGAGACTTGACTTGGGGTGGTGAACACACAATACAATATACAGATGGTGTATTAATATAATTGTACACCTGAAGCCTGTATAATTTTATTAACTAATGTCACCCCGATATATTCAATAAAAAATATCTCAATTACGATTAGTTGATAAATTGAGAGCGTCTAACAGACTTTTGATTATAATTTTCACAAAGACTTTTAAATGATTTTACATAATTTTGACAAAAACAGGAAAAATATACACTCTGTTGAATAAAAATAATCTCGATTTAATTGGCTGCCCATCAAATGCTTCCCTCTCCTTGTCATTCTTTCTCTCCTAGGACGGAAGTCACAGGCGTTCTGCTGAACACGCTCTTTTTCCCTGAAACCGGCACGCCTCTCCCTTTCAGTTGGGTACTTCAAAATGTCCTTCATTCTCTGTTCTTATAATTTTGTAAAATTTGCAAAGTGCCTGGGCTGTCCCTATGTTAAAGTAAAATATAGATTTTAAGAGATGAGGCCACTCAAAAATAACAGCCATGTAGTTGTTTGTAAGCTCTGTCAGCTTAAAAGGAGTTGACTCTCACTGTATCTCAGTAAGTTATATAGGCTTCAGTTTTATTATGTATGATTGACTGTGGGGCTTAATGTTGAATAAAATAGCTGCCACAGCTGCTCAAAGTAGGTATAAATCAAGAGTTTTCACTCCCGGTAGCCCATAGTAGTATGAGAACCTAATTTACACTGAAAGGCAGCATGTCCATGGAGAAAGAGTCACCCCAGGTAAAAAGCAGGAGGCAGGGCAAATGTTCCTAAAACACAACTCTAGTCATGATCATTTCTCTCCCTTTTTTGGCATTGAAGTCCATCAGGGATTAAAATAAGTGAACTGTCAATTCATGTTCTCTAAACTAATGTATTGCCCCTTCTCAAACACACACTACTCTAAAAATGTACCCGAGAATATAATGCCCCTGGGCCGCTTTTTGTTGTTTTTAACAGCTTTCTTGGGGTATAATTTGCATATACAAAATTGTCCCATTTTAAGTGTATAACATAATTGTATAAAGAGTGTGGGAAGGGCATTTATGTGGAAGAGAGATTTTGGAGCAAAAACTCAAGATAATTTTTCTCAAATGGCACCAGCAAACCTACACACAGATGAAGCTTTTACCGCAGTTTTTGTTCAACTATATGCCCTCACCTAGTTTTTTAAAACCTTCCTGTAACTGAATAGCTACTATAATATTTACACTATTTACTTCACGTTGGTATTAGAATCAAATCATTTAATAAATATGGAAGTGCTTTGAAAATAGTGCTATCCAAGTATATTTTTATGGTAAAGAATGCTTTTTTATGCTCTCTCCAAGACAGCAGATAAATTGAAAACCGTTAGCAAGCACAGGAAATACAACACCCGTGTAAAACCTTCAGGGCTGAACAAAGGGAAAATGTGATGAGAATATGTTTCTGAGACGGAAACAGCTAAGCAAGACAAGTTTCAAAATACAGGCTCAGAAGCACAAAATCTCCATGAAACCACCTCAAAAACACTGTTGTTTTCCGTATGTGATCCCAGACTATCCATATCATCAGCAGGACACTGGAAAAGACGGAGAAAAACGAAAAAGTAAAATTTGTTTATAATGCCATCATTCTTGGAGAAGCACAACTAGTTCTGAGGGTACAGTCTTCAAGTTATTGCATAATACATTTGTTTCGTGTGTGTGTGTGTGTGTGTGTGTATGCAATTGAGCTTACATTTTGTAATTATGTTTTCTCATAAAACATTGAAACTTTTTGTGATATTAGATATTTTTGTAAAACACAAATTTGAATAGATTAACAGTTTTAATTGTACAAGTACCTCATTATACCATAGTGAATTAGATTTCCCTTGGCTTTCAATTTTCTTAGCTAATAAACAACGCTTTAATGAGTATAGTTCTAGATTAATCTTTAACAATCTTGCTGGTTATAATCTTAGATTATGAATGATATGGAATTATTTGATCAATGAAATCACCCTTTAAAATTTTTGATATGTTGTCTTCAAATTGACCTTCAAAAATTTTTTACCATTTTACAGTTTCACCTGACAGGGTTAAAAAAAAAGGGGGGGGTCTGTTTCTGTATTTTATTTATTTATTTATTTATTTATTTATTTATTTATTGGCCAGTTTGGAACACTATCAATTATTTATTGTTTGCTAATTTGCTGAACAATTTTTTTTAAAGGCATCTCATTGTTATGCTAAATTGTATTTCTGCAGAGTGGTTAAAAACACTGTGTACTGGAGTTGGTCAGCCCCTGATTTGTGACCCAACTATACCAATAAGTAACTTTGAGCAATATAATGTCACAGTTTTATCATCTATAAAGCAGGTTTTACGGTACTTACATCTGCTGTGATGTTTAAATGGCATAATTTAGCATGATGCAGAGCATGTATTAAGAATTCAATGAATGATAGACATTTCATTGTTACTACTAGAATCACTGATACGCTAAAACTGACTTGAGCTTCTCTTTACATTCACTGAATATGTTTATTTATTTATCTGTGAATTACATGTCTTTTTTAAGAATTTCAGTTATGAGAATTTTCTTTCATATTAATCAGTAAAAGCTCTTTACTTTTAAAGTGTATTAACTTTTTACAATATCACATCTGATACAACTATGTTATTCTTATTTGCCTTTATTCTTTTAATGTGGCTTTATAGTATTTTCTGAACTTCAGGGTTTTCTAATTTTCTTTGGCAAAATCAAGTGGAATTTTCTTTGTTGATTATGCCTTTGCTTGTACAGTTACAAAGGCTTTTGCCACACTACGATAATTAATGGTTATTAACATCAAACCAAGACTTTTAATTAAAGGATATTATGTATTAAAAAATCTAAGAGCGACAAAGGTATGACTGAGAATCTACATTGTTACCATTAGAGTTTCTGAAAGTTCCTAAATATATTCAATTCCATCACAGTGCTTGTGCTTAGAAATAATCAAAGTATTAAAACAGTCACCAATTTCTACTGATGGTAAAATTCAAGAACATTGTAATAGAAAGTCTTCATAGGGTTTAGGCCAATGTTAAAGGATATGCTGAAAGGCTCATAAACAGTAAGGACAAATGCACACTTAAATAAAGCCAAGTTTCACTTTCATGCTTCTGATTGGAATCTTCTGCTTTAAAGGGTATTGTTGAGACAATAGATTAAAATTATATGATGTCTAAAAATTACAGGGTATAGTGTATCAATGTTCACTTCCTGATTCTGATGGTTATGCTATGTAATAACGATATCCCTTATTTATAGAAAGTACTTCAAAGTATTCAGTTGTGATGAGTCATCAGTTTAACTCATTTATTTCAAATGCTTAGGCTCAAACAATACTACATGTTTATACTATGTATGTAACAATTTTGTATTTTTAATTTTTTTCAATAAATGAAACTTTAATAAAAAAAAGGATGTGCTAAGATTTCACTTATGTGAAAAGTAAAACTTTCTTGAAATTATGAACACAAAAAGGTAAAAAAATAGGAATCATTTGAGGCAACTATTAATAGATATCAATGATATTTATGCAGGAAAATACAGGATTCAATACGAGCAAGGCAGAAGTCAGTGTAAGAGATTTGAGGGCTTGGGGAGTGAATGTCAGCACTGGCAGTGTTCAGGCAATCAGGAAGTCCAGGGAGTGCCAGGTACCATTCTCCATAGCATCAGCTGCCCACGGGAACAAAGTGGGCTGTTTGTAAACAGATGCTCCGAGGCCTTTGGTAACACTCCAGGGCTGCGGTCTGCTGGAAACCGTATGCCTCTTATGCTACGTTAGCAGAAGCAACAACGACTTCTCTTTTTGTTCCACCTTCCAAATCTTGTGTGAATGTGTCACATAGCTTGACTCTAACTTAATAACATGCTGGCAGGCATTCTAGGAAATATAGTCCCTAGGCTTCCAAACCCTAATATATAAAGGAGCACATAGGAGAGAGAAAATGACACTTGACACTTAGTTGGCAGTAGATAATTCAGCACATTATAATAGTATTAATTTATAAAGACTTCTTTTAATTAATTAATTAAAATAAATAAAAGTCCAATTCAAATATGATTGCAAGATATAAACAAAAAATACAGGAAAATATAAATTATTAATAAATAATGACAAAGAGGTATGGTGCATTTTTTCACATTCATTAAGTAAAATTAAATTTATATCCAGCTTTTATAAGGAAAAATGTAAAAAGTTGGGCAACCTTGTGTATAAATGTTAGCAGTATCCACCATCATTAAATTGAAGGTAAGGGTTTTGCAAAATGTATTAAGTGGCTTAAAATAGGTATAATCTGGCTGAGTAACTCCATTTATTGAAATATACCCTTTAAAAATCTCCAAGTAACAAAGATATATACAATTGATTGTTTTCCTTATTAAAGAATTGGAACCAATATAAAAGTCCAATAACAGGGGGATAAGCAAAATATGATAAATCAGTTGGATGAAATATTATGTAACCATTAACAATTATGATTTTAGCCCTAGCCAGTTAGGCTCAGTGGTTAGAGCACTGGCCTATGGACTGAAGGATTCCTGGTTCAATTCCAGCCAAGGGCATGTACCTCAGTTTCAGGCTCAATCCCTGGCTCCGATTGGAGAGTGTGCAGGAGGCAACCAATTGATGTTTCTCTCTCACATTGATGTTTCTCTCTCTCCCTTCCAATCTCTCTGAATAGCAATGGAAAAAATATCCTCTGCTGAGAATTTAAAAAAGGAAACTTAAATAAATTATGATTTTAGAAGTACTTGAAAGAGGAAAATTGATAAGATACACATACTTTCTTAAAGTGTGGTAAAAACACACACTGGGTATCATTATAAAATATGCATATATGGAAGAAAAGATGGGTAAAATTATTAATGGTGTGTTTTATTTCTTCTTTATTCTTTTTAAATATTTTGCAGATACTCTACGTGTTTATTACAAATAAAAGCAGAGAAATAATATAAGTACTTTTATATAAAATAAATTATCATAACCCTTTTGAGAAACTAAACAGAATAAAATGCAGACTGGGCAGCTCGAGAGATTTAGAAAGTAAGTTCATTCGCATTGTAGGCAAAAGGGAAAAGCTCTGGCAAAAAAAAAAGCTTACATATGAGACTGGAGAGAGAGACTACATTATAGCTCTTGTCCTTTTGTAAATCTTTCCTAAATATCCTAATTTGAAATCAGAGGAAAAATATATGTTTCTGTTTACTGTTGAGTATTAAATCTATAACAATTTATGATCAATTGTAATTTAGAAATACAATTAGTGTTTTATTGTTTTATGACTTTTCCCCTAATTGCCTAAGAACACAGTTTATTTCCATGTCAGTGACAAAGTAAGGGCAATGAGCTAGGCCATTTGTCTGAAGCACTCACAGTTAAATGTTGAATATTAAATATCAGGGGAAACAGCTTAAATTCAGTATTGACATTTAGAGGCTTTCTTTTGATTTCTACCAACAACCTTACTTGAGATTCGGCAATCAAAATTATTTCATTAAGTAAACACACACACACACACACACCCCTATGTCAAAAGAGCTTTTTATGACAAGCAAGAGAAAATGTAAGATAAGCAGTGATATATAAATAAAAGCCACACCTGTGAATATCAGAATTAAGGGATGCATGGTTGTTGTAAGAGGCAGGAAGTCTTCATATGAACAAATATTGATATTATTGCTCACTTAACAAGGAAAGTCTTCACTCCATCAAACCTAGCTAGAATAACTGATCTGGGTCTATGCTTTGCCTCCATTACTTGACTCTGCACACAGCTGAGTAGACAGGTGCATAGTTAATATTTTCAGAAATCTCTCACTGGAGCCAAAGGTATATCATTTTTAATTGTACCCCAATTCCTCTCTTTATCTTGTTCCTTCCATATAAGGCTCATTTTTCCTTCTGCACTTTTGAAGTTTCCCCATTTTTTAGTTTTCTGCTATGGATTTTCTAATTTGATTTTGCTCAAATACAATGTTTTCAGAGGTAGGAAAAAAGGTTGTGATGGCCATATATACACCAATTGAACAGCTCTGCTATCTCAAACTAAGTATCCCAAGCACTAGCTTTTTATTTTTATTTTTTTAAGCTGTTTGGAATATAATTCATTGTGGTATCAGTTAATCACAGAAACCCAGAATAGCAGTTTTCCCCAAACAGAATGCAGCATTGAGATACATTGTACTTATTGAATCACCTATGCACATTGTTGTAGGCCCTAGATATATAACACTAAGTATGACACAATTCCTTCTTCATGAAGTTTAAGGTCTAGTGACATAAACTTATCAAACAGGCTACTCAGCTTATTAAGCCCTGGGATGGAGTGCTTTGGTAGTAAACATGAAAATTTCCTAGTGATTTCCATCACCTTAGGTGAATTCTAGATTTAGTCCAAAGGGGAATGAGTTTGTGTAATACAAGAAAAAAGATAGGAGGACATTTTTTTTTTTTTGAGATAAAGAAAAAGATCATGCATAAAAACAAGGTAAATTTAAAATATTTTGAAAGGTTGGAAAGTAAAAGATGAGGTATGGTTGAAAACATCAGGTATGCTGGTGAAATACATAAAAATTATTCATCCTGGGGACAATGGAAAGCCATTTAGGGATATTAAACAGGAAACTTATGTTTCCAGATTTGTGATTAAGAAAGATCATGGCCTGAGTGGCTTAGTTGGTTGGAGAGTTGTGCCGTACACCAAAAGGTGAGAGTTTCCATCCCTGGTTCGGGCGCATATAGGAGGCAACCTATTGATATTTCTCTCTCACATCAATATTTTTCCCTCTCCCTCTCTCCCTTCTACTCTTTAAAATCAGTTAAAAAGAAAAAAAGATGACTTTTAGGATAGACAGCAGATTAAATAGCATATATGAAACCCAAATTGTCCATGGTACCAAGTGTTTGTCAAAATTTCTAAACCTAAGGTTCTATGCAATTAGAATTCAGAAGTAGGAACCAAAGTACAAATCAATTGACTTCAATAATAGTAATTTTTTTCTTTTTTTTCCTTTCTTCTTTCTTTCTTTCTTTCTTTCTTTCTTTCTTTCTTTCTTTCTTTCTTTCTTTCTTTCTTTCTTTCTTTCTTTCATCTCCTTCCTTCCTTCCTTCCTTCCTTCCTTCCTTCCTTCCTTCCTTCCTTCCTTCCTTCCTTCCTTCCTTCCTTCCTTCCTTCCTTCCATCTTTTCTTCCTTTTCCTTTTCAAATGACTTTTCTTTCCTCCTTAATGACACTTAATTTTATGTGTCTATCTTCCAATAAAGTGAAGAATAATTAGTAAAGTTATCCAAGGAGAAAGGAAAAATTAGACTTAAAAGAGAAAAATGAAATAAAAAGAAGAAAAATGCTGCCAGCCAGTGTGGCTCAGTGGTTGAGCATCAACCGATGATCCAAGAGATCTCAATTCAATTTCTGGTCAGGGCACCTGCCCAGGTTGAGGACTCGATCCCCAGTGGGGGGTGTACAGGGGGCCACCAATCAATGACTCTCATCACTGATGTTTCTATCTCTCTCCTTCTGAAATATTATGGGAAAGTATTACTATTTATAGAAGATGGTTGAGTGAAACTATGAAGAGTATATGTTTTGAGTAAGACTGTTTTATGTGGATGTAATAGGAACAATGTGGGAATAAATAAAATATGAAAATATAAACATGTAATGCCTTCTGGGGAATGGCAACACTGTTATTATTATGTTGGTTGCCCATAGAAGACCATGGTTGCTGGATTACTAGGCAGTGTAAGTGTGCAGCTTCTTACCTATTAGCAAGAGAAGGTCATGAATAAATGAGCAAAGTTTACCATGACTAAATCTATTCTTTAAATAGTCAGTATAAAATCTTAGAAAAAGCTGTTAACTTTCAGCAAGCATATGCAATGTGTCATGTTTTAAATATAACATTGGACTTTAACTACAAAGAACTGAACAAAAGACACAAGACTCTTATTTTGGTGAGCCCAAAGGTTTTAATCCAGTTCAGAATCAAGAAAAAGAAAAGGGAACTGTTGGAAGTTACCAGAAGACCATTTCGTTGTTGCTGTTTGTTTATATTGATCAGAACTGTCCAAAACTTGAATGTGCTGCTTCAGGAATTAGGACATTTTGACTTTCTAAATCCAAAGGTAATAAATATATGTATGTATTTTATAATATATAGCATAATGTAACCTATTACATAATACAATATATATATCATTTAGAACCCTGTATTTTGTGATATGAAACAGAAAGAATGTAAGAAATGGATCAGAGGTTGTATTACATCCATGGGTACAACTTGTTCTTCATTGTCACTCTGACATTCCAAAGCCACCTAAGATGCATCATAAACACACATTTTCAAACCTGTTCATCCTTGTTGAGTGTATGAAGTATGGAATCTAATACTCTGCACTTTTAAAAAACTGTAGAGGTGATTCTGATGTGTTCTGTCCACAGAGCTTCTGACCTGGATAACCTTTAATATCCTTCCAAACCTGACATCTAATTTATTCAGTGTCTTGTTCTTGTAGTGCAGGGAATGAATCTCATGCCTTTCTTTATATGCAGCATCTTGCTCATAAATTGCAATTAAATAAAAGTTTCATTAATAAAAGAACAAGGAAATGATTCAATAAAAGATAGAACATTTAATTTCCCCCTCTCAGCTCTCTGTATAATACTGATATCCTTTAAAAATGGGCATAGAAGTTAATGAAATAAGTATTTAAAAAAATAGCAGTAGCAAGAGAGAAAAACATATGAGTAAAACAAACTCAATTATTTAGTACTTTGGGGCAGAGAAAGAGATTAGGGGAAACTAAATTAAGAATATAAGTTTGAGAAACTAGAACATACTGAAAAAGTATAAATTATATAGAATTTAAAACCATGGAAGAAACAGCAATCTGCCAGTTTTGAGAGGTTGAGAAACAAGAGTCAGAGAAGAAGAAAGCTGTCACTGAAGCTAATGTGGTCATCATGCAGAAACTACAGGTTAAGGAAAAATATGCATTTCCTTCCACTGGAGGAAGTAGCTTAGTTACAGGCACTGTGAATGTATTAAGCATTTCACTGTTCACCTTGAGGGCATGATACATGACTATTTTTTTCTGTTCTAGTCTGGCATGTTCTGGGGCAGAAAATGATTTGGTTGCTGTGGTTTTGACATTAAAAATGTTTCAATGATTAAATGTTGACTTATTTATTTATGTTTTTTACAAAAGCTTCACTGAGATATAATTCATATACCATAAGATTCTCTATTTTAAAGCACACAATTCATTGGTATTTAGTATATGCAGAATTGTGCAACCTTCAACCTCTTTAATCACAGAGTTGTGATTAAATATTTAATTAAGTTAGTGGACACTCAGGTCTCTTGGCAAAAGGTAGATTGTTTTGCCATTATGGTATTTTGGATCAAATTAATGAACATGCCTACACACAAACACACACACACACTTGGTTTGGGGAATGCAATGGTAGAATCCGTCAAAAAAATCTTCCCTAAAAATAGTCATTAACTTCTGTGTATCAAGTTAACCAAGATTATTAAAAGCAGGACATTTTCATGGAATATCTAGGAGATGCTTTATTGAAAAATGCTCTATTATACTAATAAATGGTGGCCAAAATAGCAAATAACAGTTTAAATCAATATGTGTGTAGGTGCAAACTATGTATTAAAATTATAATATCAAGGAGTCCTATAACTTATCTATGCACCCTCCCTTCCATCACTACACTATCTTTACTCAGGTAGGTTTGTGTTTAAGCTTCCTGGTTTTTGTTTCCAAGTGTCAAAATTCATTGAAAATAATAAGATTGGAAGAGACATGTTTTATCTCCAGATTAAAAAGAGGTGCCTCCAGGCTGGGAGAGGTGTGCATGTGTGGGCAATGGGTGGAGTGTGCGTGTGCCCTCTGAGAGAGGGATTTGACAATATCCCTGAACCAGCCTGTGGTAATTAAGAGATGAATTTATGAATTGAGATTTATATACAATACATAGAAGTCACTGGTAGAAATGTTTCTGTACAGAGGCCAGATGGAGAAGAGTGACCATAACCCTGAATGTATATGCATACTCTATGTGTGTGTTCCTATAGATGGGTGAGGCTCATTAAAATTAGTAGTCAGATATGTGTGATACGTAGACATAGAATTCTCATAGAAATATCTGAACTTTGAAGAGAACTCCTAGAAAAATATTCAACGATTGCCTGAGTAAGGATACTGGAAATTTAAAAGACAGAAGAAAATGTGAAGATGCTTGGAATTCACTAGATCTGTACCCAACCTCCAATGTAAGTACATGCAGATTATCTGTTAATTCATATTCTGTGGTGATGAAGACACACTGGCACCATCTTGTGATGAAACCAGAGAATAAAACTAAAGGTCAAAATAATAGAACATCTCAGAACGTGAGGAATAGGAGCTCCGTGGGACTGACCATTCCTTTCAAGGTATATGAAATTCTAACGTCTGATTAAATGCGGGTAGCTCTAGAATGAATTTCAATAAGACAATAATGACCATAATGCTTTATTGAAATCAATAAATTATTAATTGGGTATAAGATGATAATATTTTTACTTTTACTTTTCACATTTCATCTTAAATAATTTTCTCAAACTTAATAAAAACATTATTTGACTAGGAGTCATTTAACTAAATTACCTTTTCAGATCTCTATTTCCTTATCTGTAAAAGGAAAGTTGAATTATATCAATTGATCTATTAAGCTTCTTCTAGATCTATAAAATGCCACAGGTTAGAAGGTGACAGTAGAATAATGATTCAGCTTGTGGAAACAAGACATTGGGTTGATTGTTTCATTTATTTATAAAATATTTATTTGTTGTTTCTGCTTTACTAGTTATTGTATTAAGTCCTGAAATTACAAATGAGTAGGGTAAAGATCTCGCTCTCAAAGAGGCTGGAGACTATAGGGAAAGACACTCGGGTAGATAATTACTCAAGACACAATTATCTGCACCTAGAATACTACCAAGAACAAAACTCTTGACCCAATCTTTCTCTGCATATAAGAACAGGTGTTCCTTGTTGTCATAAATCGAGTCAAAATTCAACATTATCTACCAGAATCCTTCAATTCACAAGTATTAATAAATAGAAGGGAGAGGGTAATTAGAAGCAGGGCATTGAGAAAATAACTGAATATTGTCTTCACAGTTCTTACAGAATAGGACTTTCTATATCAGTAACTTCTATTCCTAACTGAACCCTAAGAGGTTAGCTACTTAACCAAAAGCTTTCAGTGGAGCTGGGAAAAGAAATGATATCTGAAAATGTCACTTTTCCTATTATACTCCACTTTATCAAACTTAATAAATACTGGTTTGTTGTGAACTAATAGTCTTTCTAAAATTAGATTTCTGGTTTTTGTTGTTTTTCTGATACAATCTTCACTTTAGGCTTATAGGTTTAGGATACGTGTGAAAAGCTAAAGATATCTATTATAGTGTTTGACATCATGCTTCCTAAATTGAACAATGGAAAATTCTAAAAAAAATACTACCTCTCTCCTTTAGGCCAAGTGTCCATGATATCTTACCCAAAATGCTGCACAAGTATGCTGACCGTGTCCTTATACCCACTTTTGTTCTTGCCCAACCTGTCCCATTCCGTGTCTTATTCTTGAATCTCCACAGCCTCATCTGGTCTATCCTCTCCACACTTTCTCCCCACTAGCTAAGTCTCCTTTCACTCAGTTACTGCAGGTACCATGCTTCCTCTCATAACACAACATTGGCTCCTTGTCTTTCCTCTGGATAGAACACTCAGGCCTCTTCTCTTCATCTTGGAAACTCTTAGATTCACAGTTCAGGAACTTGCTCTGACTACGCAGATTAGATCTAATCCCCCTGGACTTTCATGTTACATACTTCTTTCACCTACTGCAGTTGGATTTCTTCTTTATTTTTGTGATTCTTTGATTAAGAATCGATTTCCCAACTAGGCTATAATATCTGAAAGGGCGGGGCAATCACCCTTTGCTCCCCCTCTCCATCTATTTTACCAGTGTTACCTATCACAATGTTTGGAATAGAGTTGCAACTTAATACAATTTTTAGTGTGTGAATGCATAGTTACAACTAAAAGAATTAGAAAGAGAGGGAATTGAGATGAATTTAGTTGGTAAGACAAGTGATTAATGGGATGGGAAAAAAACCCACACCTTTGTTGAGTATGTGTCAGACACTGGGCTAAGAACATTTTTTTTTTTGCCTCACCTAATTTTCACAAAATCTATGTTTTACCAAGTTGTATGTTTGTGTACAAGGAGGGTCACAGCATTCTTCAGTTGAGTCATCATTTCTGAAATCAGAATATGGTTCATTCCTTCAGTTACCAAACCTTCCCCAGTTAAAACCTAAGAATATGAGCAAATTTACTTTGGAGATCAAATTTCTTCTTATTGGTAATCAGTCTTAAATAATGGAATAGTGTCCTGAGAGAAAGGTAGATGTTCTACTGATAGAACATTTTTAATTAGACAACATGATATTGCTCAATATAATTCTTTAGGATTATAATATGACTATACCCACATTCTTTACTTGACTCTGAAATCATTCATTTGGATATATCCCAGTTCTCGTCAATGACCTCTTCCCTTTTTGTTCAAGTGGAAAGGCTGATTCTAAAAAATATATCCCACCTCATCCCATCAATAATGTATATTATAAGGAACAATCTTGTGCCGGCAGGTGTATAGAAGAGTTGACCCAATAGGTCATTTCAATCTCTTATTTCTATAATTCTATGAACCTTCTCTGACAATGTACGTACTGGAACACCCAATATATTTAAGAGCCGAATGGCTGTGAATCAGGAATTTGATGTTTGGCTAGCAATACCAGTCAGCATTAAACTGCCGGAATGAGAAGAGGCCATTTAAACTCCCCAGAAAGACTGAGGTAAACCTGGCAAAGCTACTAGATGGTGCATTTGCTAATTAAACTACAGTCTCTTAAGTGGAAAGGGGGAAAGAGCCAAATAGAGGGATAAAATAAATGATACATTTGTACATTTTTTTAAAAGTAGCTATGTGGATATTGGCTGCAGTATTATTTACAACAAAAAATTATAAATATTCTGCATCTCTAACAATAGAGCAGTGCGAGATTAAGAAATTTAAGCTACCACATATAATGGGATACCATGGAGCAATTTTAAAAGTCAGCATATTATGTTTGTTAGAAAAAAAGATTTAGTTTTAGATTAAAACAATCAAGCTGAAGAACATAATGAATAATATGTCATATAAAAGTTATCAAACTGTAAATTTGTGTACTTGAATACATTTGTGTGTAAGTAATACAAATCCCAAAATTATTAACATCCGCTTCTCAGAGGAGCAAGTTGGGATTTGAATGGGGATAACAATATTCAGCCACTTTTTATATTTCTGAATGGCTTATAAATATTATAATAAAAATGAAGTCATTTTATGTTTATATAAAAGCAGAAAAATATATGCCTGGTTTTACAAAGTAAATTTTCAAAAGAGAAAGATATAAGGGAAAGACTCATGAATTTGCAGAAGTGAAAAAAGCTTAGGCACGCAAGCCTTGGTCTTTCTCAGGATATATTTCTCTATTTGTTAATTAAGAACACAAACAGCAACATCACCAGGTTGTTGAATGAGACAGTCTATAAACAATCTTAAGTAGAGAGCCTGCTTCAGAGCAAAAAGTCCCTCAAAGGCTGCTAGTTAGCGTTCCTTTCTCTCTTGCCAGCTCACACACTCAGAGCTTCAAAAAGAGAATAGTTCCTTAGCGACTTCCACTATCACTCTGAGAAATGAAAATTGGTCAAAAGATGAATTAAAAGTAGGAAATGCACAAGAAAACAACTGACCAAAGTGTCTCACTATTTAAAAGGACAGCATAACATTTGCTTCCAGACTAATTGTCAAAAAACAACAGCTAAAAGAACAGTTCCAAAAAGGAAGAAGAGATGCTGAACCCATGAAGGTTAAAACACAAGCAGAGGTGAGATCTGCACTTGGATGTGTGGCTATTTAAATATACACAGGGGTGTGTGAGCCAGTAGTTGGAGGAGAAGATTAGTGAGTTACTGGTGTCTGCTTGGGCTCTGCCTTTGCCCTGCAAATGATCTTGGCTGGAAGTTATATGGGAAAATCCAATGAATAAATTGGATATATTCCCTACTCATTTATCTTTAGCCTGGGGTCCATCAGACTGGTGGTGTGATGCTGAGACTGCGCCCTGCCCAGAATGTAATTCATCAGCCTCACTGCAAAGAGTGTGCTTGCCAAGAAAAGCGTGTGCCCCGCAGGATGAAGAGGTCAATAGGCTCCTGGTCACAGGAGCATCCTGCAACGCCAGTGGCGAGGCTGTGGAAGCATCGGAAGGTTCTCTTTGGTTTATCATTTTGAGAATTAGGGCTAAAAGAGAAATTAGGGCTGAGACTCTGAAACTTAAATTCTCATACGGTGATTAGGATCCTTCTGAAAAGGTGCAAGAGAACAAACCAAGCCATTGCACAATTTTTCTTTCTGAATATATCCTGTGTTGTAGATATTTGCAATCTTTAACTACCTGGCCCTCATTTTTCTCCTAGAGAAAGGTTCTTCTAAAAAACAGCCTCTTATTACTGCTCCCACTATGAAAGAAAATAAGGAGCCTCCACTTTGAGCCTTCCAGAAATACTGTAAAATGGAACAAAAGCAAGTGAAGGTTTCACACATTGAATAACTTTTAGAGCAGGACAATGATCTATGAGAGCAGGGAGCGAACTACATGTACCCGAGGATTTCCCAGCTCACTGCCAGGAGAGAGGTCTTAGTACAGAGGAGTTGGGGATCTAAGCAGAGCACAGCAGTGTCACTGAGTAGAGGAAAAAAGAGTTCAGAGTTCAAGGAAGACAAACTCTGAAGACATGCAGAGGGCAACCCTGAGCCTTCAGCTGAGTATGCATGTGAGGAAACAACCAGAGCCAGAGAAAGAAATGCCAGAAAAGGTCAGGTAGAGAACTCCAAGGATCTTGCATGGAGCAATGGCAACTCTGGAGGAATAACTGTGGCAAGGGCCAGTCTGCACAGTAGGCTAAACTTAAAGTCATTTCCTTGCCTTGGACAATACTCCTGAGAACCAAGTATTACATATTTTACCAAGTCTGGGGTTGTTGACAGTGATCTAACAATCTGGGCTGTCACCTGGAGGACTGCAGACAGGCATATTGATGATTCCTATCTCTGGAGCCATGAAATATAGAAACGAATCACTGCTGCTGATTGGAAAATCTGGGTCACTCAGGTAGATTCCCACAGCAAGGACCCATTCTCCGGTGAAACTGACTACAATCAAGTTGCTGATCAAGCTAGTACCACCCATCCCACCACATCCCGAATCCATCATCAAACCGGACATGGCAAAACATACACCTTTATGGACTAGGCACACAGGTAGAGATTGTATGATTCTAATGCCAAAGCTACCATTACATACCAACTTGTGGCTTGCGCCAACACTGAGCCCACTTGTCTCATGGTAACAGAGTCCACATCCCGTGGGGTAATGCCCCTGCCTGCCCCTGACACACTGAACAGTCTCAAGGCAGGTGTTTTTGCCTCACTGCTGTTCCGGTCAGACTAGGTCACTCTGGTATTACATTTTCTCTTGAAACCAAATTGTGCCATGTTTTCACTTCTCAGACCATCTGCATTCTGACAACCGCATGCATTTTATCTCAAAGACCACCTAACGATAGATCAATTATCATGGCATTTGATGGACACTGCATTTCCCTTATTTTCCTCGGGTTGCTGTAGTTGACATGAGGTGAAATAAACTCCTAAAAATCAACTTAAAAAAGAATTTTGATTCTACTACTTTCAATTTATCTCGTTCTACACACCTGAGTGAGACGGTTTGGGTCACTGAAAAATGCTTTCCTTAACAAGGGTTTGTTTCCTTTTGTTCATCTCCAGGTTAATAAAGGGAAGAGGGGTACATAGACCTAATTTGCAAATTGAATATTTTGCCATGATCTAGGTATGATGCTTCCTTCTTCCTCCGACTTCCTACCTTAAGGAAGCCTAAGTGGTATTGTCTCCTAGTAGCTATTTGGATAAAAGGAGGCCTAAGGAATTGAAACTAAATTCTGATTCAGCCACCTATATTCTCTTCTTAGATTGGCACGGCCCTGGATCATAAAAACAATTACCCCTTGGTTGAATACATTGCTCACCGAGTTCACCTGTGGCAGTAGAGGCAAAAGTGGGAGTAGCCCAGGTCCCTCACTCAGCCTTTGCTGATATTCAATGAGTAGGCTACTCGTTACTGTTAGGGGTGGCAGTTTCTGCTCCCCGGTAGGCCTTGGTGACACATCTTTGGCTTAGAGGGGCTGGAGTGCCTCATTACTGTTCCCTACCTGGTTTTTCCTGACAATATGAACGGGTGTCCTTATTAGCGCCTGGTGGTGGTAAATGGTTCTGACTCTCTACTAAATATCCCCTGTCACCACCCCAGCAGGAAGCAAAATCAGCATCTCATTAGTGCTTTTTCAGTATGGAAATCCAAAAGATCTGAGTCAAATTTTGTGTCCCTGCAGTAGAACCCAAACAAGCAGCTAGAGTGACCCCTTTGAAATGTAAGTCATTGTGTCCTTCCTCTGCTTAAAGAACTCCAGTGGTTTCCTGGCTCCCTCAGAGTAGAATTTAAGTCCTTATAAATGCCTAAACATCCGCACATGATCTGACACATGGCTTCTTTTCTGCTTTCTCACTACTCTTTTGCTCAGTGTACTTTAGCCACACTAGCTCTTTGGTGTTTCTCAGGTACGTAGACCTATGAACCTTTACGTTCCCTTTTCTCAGCTATGCACAGGTTTTACTTACTTCCAAATGGCTCCTCATTGAATATATCTTCCATGATTCTGTTATATAAAACAATAAACTTCCTGCTTTATAGGTAGGCTCTTTCCTCTTAAAATGTGCTATTATACTATATAGCAATCATCATCTTGCATATTATTTTTCCTTATTTATTTTTATTATTGATAGTTTTATTTATCTATTCACTAGAATGTAAATGACATAAGGCTCTGCCCTTCTGCATTTTATTTCTCACACTATCTTCAGAGTCTTAGATTCATGCCTGGTATAGTGAATATATTATAAATATACATATTTTTAAAATAAATGGACCAGGGTTGTAGAAAATAAATTAGGAGGAATAGACCTAGGGTTACAATAATATTAATACTTTTCTCTTTCTGAAGTAAAAAAATAAAGTGTTTAAATATATTTTATAATTTCCAGCATTAACTGATTCATTTGAAAGCTTGGAATAGTTGAAAATGTGTTCTCATTCAATAGAATCCAGATCAACAGAAGACACAGGAATACATTTAGGATAATTCCCCCCCCCACCCCACCCCCAGTTCAGAATCCCAATAACAAAAGTGTAGGAAAGAGAAGCCCATCCAATTGTTTCTCTTCACAAACACAAAATTGTGGAGTATATCTTTGCCCAACTCAGCTTCTGCCTGAATGGTCCCCATCTGTTTGGCACCATGTGGTACTTGAGCATATGCCAAACTATCAGTCATTCTGCTGTATGTGAGGAGAGACAATGAAAAGATTAATACTATTCCTTTAACTCTGATGAGGAACACAAGGCTCAGTGACCTCACTCATGCATTCTGGAAATTACTATGCTACAGAAAACTGTTAAACTCATTTCTGAGCTGAGTGGAATATTAAAATGCAATTTGACAGAGCAAGTGTACTGAACGATGTAAATGGCAGATCCCTCTCGGTCTTCATTTTCTTGCCCACATTGATGAGACAGATTGGGAAATCTACACTGCAGCCTCAGAAGGTGTTTCTTCTGTGTTAAAACACTAAGGCAAATTAAGGTCTAGTGGTTTCACAAGATCAAAGCCATGAGGCCATTTGTACTAAGACTTAACATTGCCACCTGTTTTCTGTCCTTAAGACCTCCTCACATTTTCAAGAAGAGAAGTTTAGAGGAAGCCTAAACTTATCAGAAAGGTGATTTTAACCATATTTTCACGGGCACCCAATTGAAATTTAGTAATTGATCTCAAAGCATGGTGAGAACTTTACTCTCAGTTCAAGTCTCTCTCACTGTCATCTTCTCCAAACTTTCTTTAATTCATCAGGAAAAATAATTAATAGTTACATTCACTAAAGTTTGTTTCTTTATAGCTCCCTCTATTAAACATGAAATGTGCATTCTTCGGCAGATAAGTTGGAAAATATGAACAAAGAATGCATCCAAATTGCTACAATCCACTTATGCACTATTAATACTTGGCAATATGTCCGTCTTGAATGTTATATTTTTAAAATTATATTTGTGTGTGTATATAATATACACATATACAATATACATATATATTCACATAGGGGCTCCCCAAAATGTATGCACACACTTTGAATAATTATAAAGGCAGTGTTAATTAAAATACATTTCATTTTCAAAATCATGCTATCAGCTGTTAAAGTGTATATACATTTTTTGGGGACACTCTGTATATGTTGAATATATATTTCATATGTAGAGGAGATAAAGCATTTTGACAGGGACCTCAGGAATGCCTGATACTAGCAACAATTATTTTATGTATTAATTTATGTATTTCTTAATATTCCAGGGGAATTACATACCCACAGGACAATGGGGGACAAAGACTTGATTACTAGTTGGAAATTTGGCTTCAAACTTTAATGCAAAACCCTGCTAAACCAGAAATGCCTGTAGTTTAGGTAAGCTTAAATAGCCTTGTTTCCTATAGGCCTGAGTGTTGTTTCACCTTCCTTACTAGGGAGGGTGATCAGTAAGGTGAGCATGATACTTCTTTCAAACGAGGAAGAGATGATAATTCAGTCTTGTCCTACGATCACTTTGTGCAAAGGGAAATTAGGAGGGCTCAAGTTACCCTACTAAATGTGGCATATTGAAAAGCTTAGACCTGAGAGCGAGCAGATACCTTAGGAGAGAAATGTATGAAGTTAGGCAAGATAGGGGAGGAATGGTTGAAGGTAGTTTTTTATTTACTTGTTTGTTATGACAGATTTTTCAATCCCCAGATTTTCCTCAAATCCAGCAGAAGCCTGGAAGTTTTATCTTCAGAGATTGTGAACTGAGGGTCTCTGAACCCAGAGATCCCAGGCACAACTGAGAGTAGTGGCAATATACCTAACTGAACAGAGATATTAAATAAAAATATTCACACAATAATTTGTGAATCTTATGTGCCTTTGCTCTGTCTGATTTACATAAAGCCAGCAGCCAAGTATATCCCCTAGACCAGGAGACTATATGATTCCTTTCTGGAAAACGCAGATTGGCCTAATATATAAGACCTACCAATCTGCCAAAATAACTACTCCCAAAATACCTACTCCCATGTGATGACCGTACATTGTGTCCCTGCTGTCAACATTTTTATCTCTCTCCCTTCACCACACACAAAATGCATCCAATCAACTTTTTAACTTTAATGTCTTACTCTTAAATAAGAGAATAACCAGGTATGTGGGGGGGGGGGATCTCAAACGTAAAAAGGGGATGATTTAAAATAATAGGAAAGTAGAAACTATAAAATATCATGTAAGAGTTTATGAGGAAAATTCCAAGGAACTGTAAGTAATTTCCTAAAAGAAATAAGAAAAATATATTTATGAAGCAAGAACAGGATCTTAAAAAATTTACTGTTCAAAGAATTTGAAAAATAATCTCTTGTAAATATGATAGTAGGAATAGGAATTTCAAAATAAGGTATAGAACATAAAGTTGAGTAACTCTCCATGAATCTAAAAAGTTATTGAAAAAAATGAATAAAAATATAATAAAGAGACTCAGTCCACAGCTTCCAAACTTTCATTAAAAGAAATTTTAAAAAGTAAAGATTAGAAAACTTCCCAGAATGGAAAAGCTTAAGTTTCCAGATGGAAAGCCTGCTATGAGTGCCTAGCATAGTATATGTAAAACTGAGCAATCCCATGTGCCACTTGAAGACATAACATGGAAAAGACTGAGGAATCTCGGGGGTAGGGGGTGGGGGGTGGGGGGAGATTAACCAAAGAACTTAACGTGCAGAACCCACAGACACAGACAATAGAGCAGTGAAGGCCTAAGTGGGGGTGGGAGCAGGGTGAAGGGGGTCAATGGGGGGAAAAAAGGGGGCATCTGTAATACTTTTAACAATAAAGATACATTTTAAAAAACAAAACCAGTTTAAACCAGTATATTTTAAAATCTTCAAAAAAGAGAGGAAAAAAAGATCTTATGCAACACAAGACAGAATGGCAACACATTTCTCAATGGCAGTGCTAACAGCTAGAATTTAGTGGAATTTAAAATTTCCCTTCAAAAAATATGAAATAATGTTACTTTCAACC
The DNA here is from genome assembly GCF_054644295.1 of Miniopterus natalensis. NCBI lineage: Eukaryota > Metazoa > Chordata > Mammalia > Chiroptera > Miniopteridae > Miniopterus > Miniopterus natalensis. Next base: position 17,650,828 of record NC_142091.1, read on the forward strand.
TAGAAAACCTTTCCTCTAAACCAGTAAACCTTAGACTTGTCCACACAAGCAATACCCCAGACAAGGGCTGCAAGCTGACAGGACTCCAGTTGAAACTGGAACAAAGGACAGAGGTTATTAAAATATATATTCACGAAAAAGAAATGAACAAACCAAGAAAAGGGAAACCTGTCAAACACTGGATCTGTACAAACCTGCTGAGTGGACACTTACAGTTGCCTAGGAGAGCCTGGGGATCCGGTGGTTGTAGGTATATAGGAAAACACGCAGGGAAACAAACAAAAAGAGGCAATTATGATCACAGGGAAAAGAAAACATTTACCAAAAAAAAAAAAAGAAACGTGATCAGGTATAATTTGTGGCTCAACCATGAATAATAATTATATACTCATAACATTTACTAAATGTTTGTTTAATGAAAAATCCAGGCATAAATATATTGAGAGGACAGGGAAAGTGATTATTTCTTTGTGAGTAGTGTTATGCAAAAGTTAAATTCTTATCTTCCATACAAAAATTCAACACACAATGTCAAAAACTGTGAAACTCTCCAACAGCAGTATGCTATGACTTAGAAATGTGACCCTAAGTATCACAAGAAACAGCTAGAGGATGTTCAGATGGGTTGTCTTAGTGAACAAGAAACCAGACTGGGAAAATGGGGATTAGATCTCTGTCACTTCGATGCAGACACTGTGGTGGGTGCTGGTAACTGTCCTGTTTAAAGGGGGGGGGGAGGAGAGGGAGAGAAACTGATAAAGGGGGGGGAAGGTAAACAGTACAAAGGGAAAGGAGGGGATGGGAGCGAGAAGCAGATAAGAGCCCCATAGCCAGGATACGTTTTTTCCAAGAGGGCGGTGCTCTCTCTACTTGCCCTCAAGTGGTGACCAAAAGTACCCAGAGGTCGAGCAAGGCACTGCTTGCTCTCACGTGGGAAAATTGGGAATCCCACTTGCATCCCTTCTTCGTAAGGACCATGGTAATAAGAATACCCAGGAAAAAGGAATAGTTTGATGTGGAGTCAAATTTTCAATGTCTTTGCTTAGTCATTCGTGATATTCTGTGTCGATAGAACAGAGTGAGTAAACGTGAAAGTCAAATACACAAAAACGAATTTATATTTGAACTGCAGATTATTATAAATATTTGCCATGACTAACTGGCGTGACTAAGTATTAAAATCACTTGGGATGCTTTTTAAAATCCCAGGCTGGACCTCCAAGGAATCTCTGGAGGCATGGTCCAGGCATCAGTAGCTTAAAAGCTCTCCAGGCAATTTCAGTTTGCAGGCAAACTTGAGAACAGCTGATTTACAATAGGGATTGAACAAGAGTGGTTCTCAGAGTAGCAGCATCAGCATCATCTAGGCACTTTTAATAAGTGTCAAATCTGGGACCCTACCCCTAGATTTACTGAAGGAGAAGTTTTAGGGGTAGGCAGCAGCAATCTGAGCTTTAATAAGCCTTTCTGGTCATTCTGAAGGACACAAAAGTTTAAAACCTCTACTCTAGGACCTTGTTATACAAAATGTAGTCCATGGACTCACTAGTAGATTTACCGTCTATCCATTTGCAGAGGACATTTATTTTTAGTTTGGCCTTTAAAGTCCCATATCCAAGGCAAACCAGTATAACTGGCCATCCTCAGCAGCTACATCACTTTGATGCTTGTTATAAATTTAAAATTTTGGGTCCTGATCCAAACATCCTGAATCCAAATTTGGGTTTTAACAAGATCCCCAGATGACCTGCATATACTTCACAATCTGAGAAGCACTAATCTTGGACAGTGATGATGGATTTCAAGTCTTCTGCACAGAAGAATCACCTGTTTTTTGTTGTTGTTTGTTTGTTTTTTAAACCTATATTCAGGATTTATCCAAGACTGAATCAAAGTCTCTGGGCATGGGCCTCAGGCATCTATGAATCCAAGATTGAGAACAACAAAAAATTCAAAATGTCATATGAAACCAGAATAATAAAAAAAATCTTAGATGAGCTCTTAAACTTCTAGACAATGATTTTTCAATAAACATTTAGTTCAAAAAATTTGCAAGCATTTTTTTTTTTTTTTTTTTTTTTAGTACATACTCAGATGGTAGGTGCTGTGTTAGATCTTGTGGAAGCTACAATGAGTAAGATGCAGACCTTTACATAACATAATCATTAACTAGTCACAATGACTCCTTTCTGATCTATATAGTGCATGAATGGAATAGAAAAATAATCACTGTTAATAACAAGTTCTTACAATGTTTCCCATTTGTCTTTTTTTGACTCTCACTCTTGGTTCTCAAAGGTTGGAGAAATGTAGGTGTTTTGAATTTATGTTTCAAATAGTCATCATTCTTCTATGGTTCACAACTAAAAAATCACAACAAAAGTTACAATGAAAAATAAAAATTGGTGTCCAAACCAGGGTAAATATCTGAAGATTACCCATGCTTTTAGGTTGAAATGGACCTTGAACTATACTGTGTTTTTACTTTTAAAAATATAAGTTGCTCCACCTGCACTCAGAAGACCACTTTGAAAAGCATTGCTTTGGGTATTTTTGAGAAGAAAATATGTAACAAAAAATACCCACAATATATATTAAACATTAACTATAAATTAGCTGTTTTGAGCACTTAATTAAAATACTATCCCTTCATCTTCTTAAGGAGAATGATTTTCCTATAAGGAACAGTATTTAAGTTATCAAGAATAGGAATTTTCAATCACCCAGCTTAATCAAGCCTGTGTATTCCCATTGCCTACTAATCTATCAGAAACTGACTTGGCCAAATATTGTGCATTCAGGTGTGCTGATGAAATGACTCATTCTGGCAGAAAGCGAAAGTTCATTAGGTGAAAATCAAACTTGGTTTTAACTTGTAATGAAATCTTTTTAATATGCATTCAAGAAACGACATTTAGTGTAGCTATTGGTGGTTGCAACCACTGCTGTGTTATTTTCTCCTAGATACATATGCAAAGTGGGGCAATGCAGGGTAGGTTTACAGTTGTGAGTATTCGAAACACACAGTTTATTCTTGTATTATTATTTATTAATTAATGCATTACTTTTCATATGAATAACTGTAAATCTATTTTAGTCCCACCCTGCATTCTTTTGATTTAATCAGATGTGTTACAATCATACTTTAGTTTACCAACACAACTTTTTTGAGTACTAAGAAAATGCCACTGACCCAACTAAAGAAGGACATAAGATAGCATACAATACTTACAGAATGATTTTTTAACTACCTATAACTTCCCACCCTAAACTCCAGGGACGCAGATCTGCTTGACCACTGTCTAGAACTGAGTTAGTTGAGAGTTCTTCAGGTAAAAGAGAAATGGCAAGAGATGGAAACTTATGCCTATACCTAGGAATAAAAAGCACCAGAAATGATAAATGTGAGATTAACTATTAAAGACTTTTTACCTTTCTAAAATGTCTTTAAGTAATGACTGGGAGGAGGCAGGCAAAGGGGGGTTGGAGGAATGGGGACATCTGTAATGCCAACAATAAAAATAAAGGAAAATAAATGTCTTTAAAATATAATTGACTGAGAAGGGACTACTAAAACAGCTAGAAAATAATTAACAAGATCAGTTAATTATTGAAAGCATATACCTTTCAATAATTATTTCAAATGTAAATGGACTAAATTATCCAATCAAAGGACATAAAAAGGCTGAATGGATAAAAACCAAAGACCATCTATATGCTGCCTACAAGAGACACACTTCAGGTGTAAGGACACACACAGACTGAAAGTGAAAGGATGGAAGAAGATACCCCATGCAGCTTAGCTGGGTGGCTCAGTAGGCTGGAGCATCATCCTGTACACCAAAAAGGCTGAGGGCTCAATTCCCAGAGTCAGGGCACACAGCTAGGTTGTGGGTTCCATCCCCGGTTGGGCAAATACAGGAGGCAACTGATCAATGTTTCTCTCTCACATCTATGTTTCTTTCTCTCTCTTTCTTTCTCACTCTCATTTCCTCTCTTTCTAAAATCAATAAAAACATGTCTTTAGGTGAGTATTTAAAAAAAAAAAAAATTTAAAGATATTCCATACAAATGGAAACCCAAAAAAAGCTGGAGTGGCTATATTTATATCAGACAAGACAGACTTTAAAACAAAGACTGTGCTAAGAGACAAAGAAGGTTGTTATGTAATGATAATGGAGGCTTGTAGACAAGAGAGACCCCGCTTTTGTTTTGTTTTGTGTTTTAAAAAGTGTCTGGAGGTGTGAGATCAAGAAGCAGAGCAAAGCTTTATCTACCTGGGAGGTAAGTCCTAAGTCTTTGCACATTAGGTTTGGGCACCAGCTTTCTTAGTCATTACTATTCCAGCAACTCTGTTAAAAATTAATTTCGCATTAAGTATTGTTTCGTCATTGATGTAGTGACTGTCCTCACCATTGATGATACTGTCTTGTCGTGTGTGACAAAATCGGGGATGAAGTGGTATTCTGAAATACCACCTTGGAAAATTTAAGTACACGAGATAAAGAGCAGGCTGGGTACTTGAACCACTTTGGTTTGGTCTGATCTGCTCCCGCCTCAAGAAGCCAACCATACAATATAACAAATGATTCCTACATTTTTATTTCTCTTAATTTTTCGAGTAAGTAGAAAATAATGTAAGAATGTTTGCCAAAATGAGGTATAAGATATGCATTTCCCCCCCTTGTTTTCTCACCTTACTGGAAAAACAAGCAAGCAAGCAATGTTGCCTTTTCTTTTTGCAGTAACAGGAAGCCATAGAGGACTGGCTAAAATGCATGTATCTCCTCCCACAACTCATGTCTAGTGTGCCAGGCCAATCTCTGATGGAGGGGAATTGTTGAATGTTAGATTGGCTCACTGTACATGAGCATGCAGAGCACCCCCATCATCCCTTTGCATGCAAAATTGGAGTAGGGGTAGGATCATGGCAGGAAAGGCAGGAGAGCAAGGAGACTGCTGTCCTGAAAACTTGGACTCAAATGTAAAATGTTACTCAAACACTCTATACTCCACTTTAAAAAAAAATCAGACTAATAATGGTATCTACCTCAGACTGTTGTTGTGAGAATTAACTGAGCTAATGTGTGAAAAAATGCCTAGAACAATGCCCAGGATATAAGAAATAGATAAGTTTAGCTCAAGTGAAGGCAGGATATTTCTTGGTCTGAAGAGTGGCATGGCCTTGAAAGCCAATAGAATGTGTCTGAGAAATTATCTCCATCCTGAAGGCTCAGATAAAGGGATGGAAGGGATTGCCAGGTCAAATTTATTGGTTATCTGATTTTCCAAATGGACTCTGAACCTAGAGGTGAATGTAGCCTCTTCTGCATCAGGCTGTCTGCTGACCACACATTTCAATGAGCACTTTTGTTTTCCACAAACATACAGACATCAGGCTGAGTTTTCCATATGACAACAGAAGATCCTACACCTGACTAGGCTAAAGCAATGCTCGGCAGGGCTGCGTTAAGTCCTAGGAAATGGCTGTCTGTACTGTACCATCTGTGTGACTAGTTACCTTAGAAAGAGAACAAGTCTCCACATGAGTGAAGCAGAATATATACGGATTTATTTTTTAATTATTATTATTTTTTAATTCTCACCCAAGGACACTTTTTCCATTGCTTTTCAGAGAGTGGAAGGGAGAGAGAGAGAGAGAGAGAGAGACAGAGAGAGAGAGAGAGAGAGAGAGAGAGACAGAGAGAGAGACATCAATCTGAGAGAGACACACTGATTGGTTGCCTTCCCTCCCACGCCCCGACCAGGGCCAGGGATGGAGTTTGAAGCCGAGGCACATGCCCTTGGCGGGAATTGAACCCTGAACCCTTCAGTCTGCTGGTCGACACTCCAACCACTGAGACATATCGGCTAGGGCATACATATGGATTTATTTTGTTTTGTTTTGTGTTTACTCTCAAAATCCAGAGTATAAACATGTACTACAATGTGTATCACACTGTAAAAAACTCAAATGAGAATGTTGATTTATGAGAGAAAACACATTATACTGTTACCATGAGTTTTCACTTAAAGAGATTTACCAAAGAATTCAAAAAAATAAGCCATACCCCCTGATACATTTCAAATGTTTTTCAATATTAAACATATATTTATTGGGTACTGCTATGGGCCAAATGCCAATCTTGGTTAAGAGACGCAAGATGTGGAAAGAATACTATATTGGAATTCAAACCACCTTTTGCTGGTAACGGTGTTAGCCTCTGTTATTTAACATAGGCTAATACAAATAATTTACTTTATGAATTTTCTATTAATGGGTCCTTGAATCACAAAAACACTAAAATTACTGCCAGTTATAACATTACATAACTTTACACCATTTCCAATCAAAAATGAATAAAAACAATAATTTTAATATATATGTCATTAATGGCCCTTGTATTAACTAATGTGATTTCTAAGTTACTATACTGCTGAATGCTATTTAAAAAGAGTAAAATTAGCCCAGCCAGTGTGGCTCCTCAGTGGTTGAGTGTGGACCCGTGCACCAAGAGGTTCGATCCCTGGTCAGGGCACAGGCCCTGGTTGCCGGCCTGATCCCCAGCAGGGGGTGTGCAGGAGGCAGCCAAGCCAATCGATGTTGATGTTTCTCTCTCATCGATGTTTCTATCTCTCTCTCCCTCTCCTTTCCTCTCTCTCTAAAATCAATAAAAACATACTTAAAAAAAGAGAAAAGAGAATTAGAAATAAATCACTGGAGAGCAAAGTTTAAACCCATATTCTTTCTGTTTCTTGGTAATGGATTATTATTTTCTATAAATACTATTAAATTGAATAGAAGCACTGAGATATGCAACTGTTCTATTATTTATATTTCTGTTTTATATTTATATATAACTATATTATTTATTACATAAACAATAAATACAATAAATAATAAAATATAAATATGTATTTATTTGTATATTACATTTAAAAATACATTTTATATATTTATATAGTATACATATTTATATATAATATATCATATTTATATATTATACATTTTGTAGCAACTCTGGATGTTGATAACCCTCCACCACCACTATATCTAACCAACAGGTGTTTTTGTGATTTGTAGTTTTCTTGTTTATTTGCTTACTAATTGATTGGACTCTTTTAGTAAAATGTATTTACTTTATAGTGTGCAGCCTCTAATGTTCCTCAAAAGCTGTAACCTTGGGCATGCGTTCAGACACCCTTCCACTTCCCATTTCCAGGGATGACAGTGGCTTTAGCTGGACTCTCTTGGGCTGTTTGTTTCTCTGATCTCATGTTTAACTGATCAGCCTTTTTTCCCAGCTTTATTTAGATATAACTGACTATAAGATAGTGTAAATTTAAGTCATAAAATGTGTTCATTTGATACACTTATATATTACAAAATGATTATCACCATAGTGTTAGTTAATACCTCACGACACATGATTACCATTTCTTTTTTGTGATGAGAACATTTAACATCCACTGTCTTAGCAACTTTCAAGTATATAATACAGTATTACTACCTATAATCACCAGGCTATACATCAGATCCCCAAAACTTAGTCATCTTAGAAGTTCATACCCCGTAAACAATGTCTTCCCATTTGCCCACCCCTCAGCCCCCGGTAACCAACATTCTACTCTCTGTTGCTATGAGTTCGACATTTTTATGTTCCACATATAAGTGATATCATAGAGCATTTGTCTTTTCATATATGACTTATTTCACTCAGCATAACGCCCTCAAGTTTCATCACTCAGCTCCGCACCATTGAGTAGGCTGTTGGCCAACGGTGTTTATCATGAAAGGATGTATTTTGTCACATGCTTTTTCTGAACCTACTCAGACGAACATATGTTTTTTATCTTTTATTCTATTAATGTTGTACATCACATTAATTGATCTGTGCATATTGAACCATTCTTACATCTCAGGGATAAATCCCACTTGACCATGGGATATGACCCTTTTAATATGTTGTGGAATTTGGTTTGCTAATATGCTGTTGAGAATTTTTGCATTTCTATACATCAGGGATACTGGTCTATAATTTTCTTTTCTTACATTTTCCTTATTTGGCTTTGGTATCAGGATAATGCAGGCTCCATAAAATAAATTGGGAGTGTTCTCTCCTCTTTAATTTTTTGAACGAATGTGAGAAAGTTTGGCAATAATTCCTCTTTAAATGTTGGGGGAATTCACCAGTGAAATCATCTGGTCCTAGCATTTTCTGTTTTGGGAGGTATTTTAGAAATCTGATTCATTATTCTTACTTATTGTCGGTCTATTCAGATTTTCTATTTATTTATAATTCAGCCTTCGTAGGTTGTATATTCCAAGGAATTTATCCATTTCTTGTAGGTTATTCAATTTGTTGGAATATAATTGTTTTGAACCATCTCTAACAATCCTTTTTATTTATGTGGTTACACTTGTAATGTTTCCTTTTTCTAACTTTATTTCAGTCTTCTCTATTTTTATCTTAATCTAGCTAAAATTTTGTCAGTTTTATTTAACTTTTCCAAAAGCTAGTTCTTCATTTTGTTCATCTTTCCTATAGAAGATATTTTCTATATCTTCTCTGATTTTTGTTATTTCCTTCCTTCTTCTTGGGCTTAGTTTTTTCTTTTTCTAGTTACTTCATGCATAAAGTTAAATTACTTAGCTGAGATTTTCTTTTTTCTTAGTGTAGGTGTTTATTGCTATAAACTTCTCTAACTGCTGTTGCAGCATCCTATAGGTTTTGATATGTTCTGTTCTTAAGTTTGTTTGTTTCAATATATATATATTTTTATTTCCCTTTTGATTTCTTTTTGACCCACTGGTTTTTCAGGAGTGTGTTCTTACTCTCCACATAGTTGTAAATTTTTCAGCTTTCCTCCTGTTACTGATTTCTAGTTCCATATCATTGTGGTTGGAAAAGTTACATAGTATGATTTCAATCTTCTTATATAATAAGACCTGTTTTATGACCTCTCATAGGCTCCATCTTGGAGAATATTATTCCATGTGTGCTTGAGAAGAATGTGGATTTTGCTACTGTTGGTTGAAATGTTCTGAATATGTCTGTTAGGTCTATTTGGACTAAAATGTGGTTCAAGACTAATGTTTCCTTGTTGATTTTTACCATTGTTCAAAGTGGGGTACTAAAGTCCCCTACTACTGTTATATTGTTTTCTATTTCTCCCTTCAGATCTGTTAGTATTTTCTTAATATAAATATGTGCTTCTGTGTTTGGTGTATATTTATTTGTAATTGTTGTTTTCTTGATGAACTGACTCCTTTATTATTATATAATGATCTTTGCCTCTTGTTACATTTTTGGCTTAAAGCTATTTCATCTTTTGTAAGTATATCTACCCCTGCTCTCTTTTGGTTTTGGCTTTCATGAAATACTAACTGATCTGCTGGGTGGCTAACACACCCAGCTGTTCACTGCCTGAAATTGCTAGCTGACTTGTTTTGTTTTTAACCATTTCCTAATGTAAATTTAAGACAGTCTCATAGAATTAAATTAAGGCTTCTTTTCTAAGTAGTCTTTGAGATTAGTGTTTCAGGATTGCTCTGACTCCAGAGGGCTCTTCTTAGCTGCCTTTTTCTCCAGTTTTATCTGCTAAACTTCTAGCTGATGTGTCATTTATCTTGTTGCTATCATGAAGCTCGTAGTCTTCTCTTAAGTCTACACAGCTAAACTTTCCATTGTTTTTTGTAGTGCCTTTAGGCTTGACATTCTCTGTGCTTTGTCCCAAATAAAGTCAGTCTCCTTGTGGAGAACCACAGAGCTGGTTGATCTTAAGGCTTGCCTGGGGCCTAAACTATGCACCAATTCTTGAACCTGGAAAGCAGAAACAGTTGTCTTCTGCTCTGGAGTGACACCCTACTCTTTGAGTGAGGTACTTAGTCAGGAGCAGTAGCTCTGGTCCTCTAAATTTACCTCTCTAAGCACAAACACTTTGCTCTGTGAGCAAGCTGAGGCAATGGTTATCAGGGCCCAGTGCTCTTGGCCCATGCTCCTGGCATAGAGCATAGAGCTCCCACCCTCTGAGTGGGTAGCTGGATAGAAAAGGTGCCCAGAACTCTCAAGTGCTCTTGCCTAGAATAGAGCTTCTCTATCATAAAGCTTAGGGGGATGACAAATTCAAAGACCCTTACTGGAAGCTGGAGGGGGCAGAGAATGTCTCATATTTTTCCTTTCCTATTTTCTGCCTGTAGTAGTGCTCCCATCACACTATGCTGCAAGTGGGCAGGGAGTGAGTTACACTCCCTCAGATCCAGAGTCTATCCCTCTTCTTAACAAAATTTAGTAGATTTTCTTCAATAAATCTTTCTCAATTTGCTGTATGCTCTTAGGAGAAATTCTAAAGATTTTAAATGGTTGTTTTCTTTTTTATAATTTTCAACAGTTATTTTTATTTTGCCAAGGAGAGGGTTTGTGATCCGCCTTATGCTATCGCTCTGTTGCTTATTCCTGGACCAATGTAATTGTAAACAGTAGTTGTATGTTCTAGTTGCAAACCTTTCAAAATTCATCATATGCTTTAGAAGTACTTTTTAATTGGCTTTTAGAGCTACTTTATCATTTCCCCAGACAGTATTGATATTTTTTGGATTAGTATGTATTTGCTTAGAAAAAAATTTAAATGTGGTAAATTAATAAGATAAAAATGTAATGAACTTCTCACAAGTCATTTCAAAGAGTAAACCGATCATTATTCAAGATATACTTCTCTGCTCTTACCTTCTTTGATGGGAAACAGAGATAGGTTCCTTGTTCACCAGCTTTCATTTGGCTCCTCTCTTTGGCCCTGGGAGGACCCAGCAGGAGACTGGAGGCCTGGGGTATGGAGGTCAGAATAACTTTTCCCTGATCCCTTCTCCCATTCTTGCCTTTGTCCTATAGTTGTGGCTGTGGCTTTGTCATCTTATACCTATAACCCCTTTTTGACTGCCTTTTTTCTAGTGCTCGTTCTCACATGGCTCTGGTAATGGTTCACCTCCTTACTTCTGTGCAGCTTTTTACCATGGCTGGTCTCTATGGCCTCATCCGTCTGTTGTTGGTTCAACTATAAATAGTCCCTTTAACCTCACTTCCATGTCAGGTAAGTATGGCACCTATTGCTGATGGGACCTTGACTTGTTTGCCTAGTGAGTGATTCTGGGCCATAGTAAAGAATATTAGCTTCAAGATGAGCACATATGATTACAAATCAGAACTTCTATTTTTACCATTTTCCTAATAATGTACATTTATTATCTAGTCACAGGATTGCACGCCACTTCGCATTACCCAGAATCAGTCATTGTCCTTAGTTGCTAGCTACAGAGATTGATTTAAGCATATTTAAGCAGAGAAATGAATTTGTCACAAGGCTGTTATATAACTCACAGCAACACCAGAAAGGCTAGAGAAATATGCCTGAAAGATTCGGCAGGAACAAGGGAGGGTGAACATCGAGAGGGCCCCGGTCAAAATCAGTTACCACTCGTCCAATGAGGGAGCCGCTGTCATTGCCACAGAGGGCAAGGCACCCGGGTGACCCTGCCCCCTGGCCATGCTGAGACTGAGCACCACTCTTCCCCCCTGCACCTCCAGGGTCTGCCCCTAATGCTGCACTCTCCTGGAATGGGTTCTTTGCCCTTGTCTCCCAGTGTCAAGTTCAGAGTCAGTGAGCTGGGTTGACAGAAACAATATTTCATGCCATGCCCCGAGAAAACGAATATCTGGCATTGTCAGCTTCCATGGTGAAAGGCGGCTCTGTCTCCACCAATCCTCACCAGATAAGGAATTGCCCATCGGTGCAAAGGGAGCTAGATGCTTGTCCTCGGGGACATGATAAATGCCGACTGCTGTATGCCTATTTGTCCAACAAGCATTGGTTATTTTGGCTTTCCAGCATACAAATCCTTCACATAGTTACATTTCAAAGACAACAAGAACAGAAAGCAACCAGCTTAATGCAACAGCCCATCCCTCATTAAACTACAATTCACTCCACTTTCCCAAAAGAAGGGCGACTGTAAGTTTAGTCAGTTACCGCATCCAGCCTGACGCCAGGGTGTATTCCATTCCATTTCAACATGCCTTGATTTTTTTTAACTACACAGTTATCACAACTGTGCCTTATGGAAAAGAGTAGGAGGAATGAAACTGAATAAAACAGAAAGAAAAAAATAGTCCCAGCCAGTTTGGCTCAGTGATTAGAGCGCTGACCCACAGATGGAAGGGTCTTGGGCTGGATCCCCCATGAAGGGCACGGCACATGCCTCTGTTGCAGGCTCGATCCCTGGTGTGGGGTGTGCGGGAGGCAACCAATCGATGTGTCTCTCACACCGATGTTTCCCTCTCTTCTGTCTCTCCCCCTCCCTTCCACTCTCTCTAAAAAAAAAAAAAAAGTCAATGGAAAAAAAATACTCTGGTATATAATAACAAAAAAAAGAAGCAATAAATCACACAGAACTTTGCTTCTCATTTTTGGGGATTATTTACCTACTAAAGTGACTGAAACCTTTTATGGAAATATGCTTTACATGCCATTTCCTAAAGTCTGTGGGTTTCTGCCTTCACCTTAAAAGAAGATGTATCTGTCATCTCTATGCCCATTAGTGTGAAGAGCCTTTGGATCTAGTTTCAGTTACCTAATCAAACAAATGGTTATAAAAGCTCCAGGCTGCTTAATTATCACAGCAATCTAGAATCTTTAATAAACTTGGTAACCTTTGTGATGGAGGCAGTTTACGCTGCTGCTCCCTGGGCCCTTGACACTGTGCTGGTAAAGGGGGCGCTGTACCAGCCTGGGGCATGTACACGGCTGAATCTTTTCCTTTTTGGGCACTTGATGTTACAGAAATGGGGTGGCTAGGAAAAAACAAAACAAAAAATAATCAACAGCTTGCATTATGTCTGCTTGAGATTGATTATACAGTTACCTAAACTTATGATTAATTTTTTTTCCAAGTGGTCATGTTATGATCCAGCTCACTTTCAACACAGCAATCAGCTGTTCTACGTAAAGTAAGATTCTTTTAACGATATGACTAGAGTACCCACGAGTCCTCCTTTCTTTTTTCTCAGGCCAAAAATGAGCATCCAGTACATTGTTTTTCTCCATAGGTATTTGCTAAGTGTTGATAACAGTTTATCAGCAGCTCCCTGCCCATCTCTCTAACTTCTGGCTAATTACCATGACATGATTGTTTTGCTTTGTGTCAGTAATTTCCCCAGAGGCTTGACATCAGTAACAATAGCATTTTGCAATTCACAGCAGATGACTCCTACAGCCTGATTATCAGCAGAAGCTCCTTGACTCATGATCTATCTTGAATTCACCGTTACTCCATATTTTCGCTAAATCATCTTACGCTTCCACTCTAGTCTTATTTAGGCTTTCAAATATTTTCCACGCTTCCTGCTGCGTTGACGTGGTGCTCCGTTGCATGCCAAGCTGATCGTGATGATCGATGTGCTAAACAGGTTAATTTTCTGGCTTTTTTCAAAATTATTATGCCACATATGGATAACATTTTGAGATTTTCTAGAACCAACAGCACTTTCGTAATTGTTCTTTACTTTCTCGTGCAGAGAAACAACTCACACGCGCAGTAGATGGGAATATGTTTATGGTCATGATTATGTCTTTTGTGTAGTCACTTCTCTCAATACACTTTACTACTTCCAAACTTTCTTCTGGTGTGTCTTTTTGGTGCCTCTTAGGTTCACCTACTTTCTTCAAGGCATTTCTACTTTCTCAGAATGCCCATTAAGCTTACTAATGAGGGGGAAATAATAGCAAAATAACACAATTTATATTTTAATGGAAGCAAAAGACAAACCTTATTGAGAAAATCCTGAGCTAAAGCTACGTTATATTTTACCTTCTTTCACATTGAACTCATGTGACTTAAATATTTTAACTGACACCTACATGTAGATTTGTTATGCCAAGTTTTCAGTTTAGATAGTGAATATTATTTAGATTTATTTGAAAGTTATTATGACATCTGTTCCGATGATTAGAGTTCAGATAGCCAGGGATATGTTTGTGTTTCCATTGCAGATGGATAGAATTTTTTACCCCAAATACTAGCTGAGTTCTTCATTTCAGTGCTGTCTAGAAAACCAATCTCAGGCTATCTGCATTTCCCTGAGGGTCTGTGATCATTCTCAGTGCCAGTTAAGTTTCTCTGTTTCATGCAAAAAAATAAACTGGCTAATTTAAGCAGAGTATTTATGGAGAAGATAATGAGTAGTCCATAAAAGAAAGTTATAAAGGCTAGACAATCGGGTTGGAAAACGGCTAGAAAAAGGGGAAGCCATGTAGCGGGCTAGCAACAGAACCGATGCCACATCAAATATACGAGCTCTGTGAGAACGCTTTTACTGCTGCTACAGCTGCTGAACACCACACATGCCAGCTTTCACTTCTGCCACTGTTGGCACCAAGTACTGTACCCTCCATATTCATTGCACTGTTTCTACTGTTGCTGCTCCTACCTCTGGATCCTTGGTGATACTGCTACTATTGATTTAATTGAGGTTCTATGGCTTGTGCCCTAAATTTACTAACTCCCAATTAAGTCCAAGGTGGGGCTGACTGATTGGAGCACTGAGGTTCCATGCTGTCAATATAGCTGCAAGAGAAGCTGAAACTCTCATGCTTATCTCACAGAAAACAGGCATTTCCTTGACTGACACTCCAAGGATTTAAAATAATCTGACATGGAAAGGGCAGTCAGATTCTGGAGGGCCAAAGATCAACTCATATTGATTGCATGACTTATGCATTATTCACTGTTTTAGTGATCTGAAGGGATTAGCCTGTCAGTAAAGAAGAAAATCAGCAACCCCAGATATAAGTTAATGAATCAATGAGACTCATCAATAAAGAGGCCATGGATAATAATAGTTATAATAACATTAACGTTTGCTTTAATTTGAGTTTGAAACTACCAATACAGCATTTTATGGGTATACTTTAAAATCGCCTTTCAGTTGTTTACTAGAAATCCAAGAATTCACCCTCTATGAGCAAATCAGGGCAGGCATATATAAAATGACTGACCTGGCCCAGCTGAGTATGGCTCAGCAGTTGAGCATGGACCTAGGATCCAAGAGATCAAGGTTCAATTCCTAGTCAGGGCACATGCCCGGGTTGTGGGCTCAATCCCCAGTCGGGGGCCCGCAGGAGGCAGCCGATCAATGGATCAATGACTCATCATTGATGCTTCTGTCTCTCTCTCTCTCCCTTTCCCTTCCTCTCTCTGAAATCAATAAAGATATGTTTAAAAAAATGACTGATCTGGGTTAAATATATATTTTCTGGATATGAAAACATGTGAAAATAATGAGCCCATAAGAGACATGAAATATTGACCTTGAATTGATCAAGTTCTCACCTGCTGAGTTAGCCATCTGTATAAACACTCTTATTTGCCTTTTCTTGAAAGCTTATATAAATTTCCAATTGAAGAAAGGATATTTTTTCAGGCTTAAGCTAGATTTTATCAAAAGACTCAAAATTTATATTTCTTAGCTCTATAGCTCTACTGCTCGGCTATCTCAAACCCCTAACCACTCCCTCTGTAATCCTATCATGCCTTATATAAAAACTAGTATTTTGAGATCTATTCACTCAGGAGGGGGGGGGGGGGGAACATGCCAGAAGGGCTTAAGTGTGAATATTCTTTCTGTGTACCATGGAAACCAATCAGCATACCAGGACAAATTCTCCATCCAAATATTTAAATAAAACTTTTTCCCTTCCCCCCAAAACTGTGAAGATATTTTAGATCAGTTTGCACAATGTTTGACTCCCAAGAATTTTCATATATTTTCCCATAGCTGTAAAACAAACAAACAACAGCAAGAACAAACTTTATCATTTCAGTTTAGGTGCTGAGTCACTCTGCGTGCTCTTTTCTATTTGCTACACCGAAAGTCTAGATTGGGGGCAGCACATTTTCTTCCACTTGGCAGCTACATAATCACTAACTCAATAGATTGCACTTTCAATACCATATTTGCCTTTAAAAGCAGGATTCTCTTTTTCATCCTACTTCCTCAGGCCATGTGGCTTCCGACAAAGCACCTAACTGGATTATTTATGTGAGAAGATTGGATCTGTGAGATATAAATATTAATGATGATAGCAGACTGAGTTCTTACAATGGGCAAGAAAGTCTGCTAGGCATTTTATGTGCATTATATCTAATTGTCCAAAATCCTTACTGGAGTTGTATATCCACAGAGAGGAAAGGTGATTTTTCCCATTGTTACACAACTTTTAAGTGGCAGGGCTGGGATTGAGCACACTCTGGATGCATTTGAGTTTCTAAATTAGCTCTTTGAAAACTGATACATAAAGGGAAAGAGGCAAGTAAATGTCTATCTATCTTTGCCAATGTGAACTGTACTTAAGGGTAACTAAATAATTGAGTGCTGAAATTTCTCTTTAAGGAAGTATTCAAATAGTTACAAAATAGTCATGGGGATATAAAGTATAGCATAGGGAATAAGTCAATAATATTGTTATAATTATGTATGGTGCCAGGTGGGTACTGGAAATATGGGGGAGGGGGGACACTTTGTAAAGTATACAATTTTCTAACCACTATGCTGTACACCTGAAACTAATACAAAATAATATTGAATGTAAACTGTAATCAGAAAAAAAAATTAAAAAGGGAAGCATCAAGATTAAAAATAAAAGTCAGAATATCACAATTTTTCCAATATAAAAGAAAGAAAGACAAAGGGAATCATTATCAATAACAGTTAAAACCACAAAAGGAAAGAAAGCAGACTATATATGATTCCTGATGGAAGTATGCAGTACCCCATTCCAAAATCCCTAAGTCTAATAGTAACAAGGGACAGAGAAGCATGTTAAACACATCCCAGGGATGCAATCAACCAAAATCACAGTGTGGAAAACCACTTGACTCTTCAATAACTACTTTGCTAGAGCTAGAGAAACAGTGAGAGCAAGACAGAGAAAAAGACAATCTGTAGGTTAAAATAAACCTGTCAACCAATTTCAATATGTAGACCTTATCAGAACTCCTGTTTTTAAAAATCCTTTAATAATTACACAATAGAGATATTTGAATGCTGCCTAAATATTTAGTGTTGTTAAGGAATTATTTTTATACTTGTTTTAGGTATGATAAATGACTTTCTGGATATGTTTAAAAGTTTGACCTTTAAATACACATAATAAATATTCATGGATAAGAGTGTATAATATATTCGATTTATGTCAACAATCCATAAGGAAGGGGTAATTGTGGTGGGGAATACAGATGAAAGAAGATGGAAACTGGAAGATAAGACAATAAGTTTTACCATACTTTTCTCTCAAAATTTGTGAATACTTAATTTCCATAATAAAAAAAGCATAACATTGTTTTTAAAAATTTAAAATTCAAAGGGGAACTCGAGTCTTTTTTGACCCCCTGCCATTAATATCAAGCACCTCCATTTTTCATCAATGCAGCCTTAGGTCATGTTTGTTCGACTAGGCTTAAGAAGACTCTCAGAAGGTGTGCAAGGTGTGTTTGGTGATAATGCCACCCCTTACTCTAGCCTATTGTTCGACTGCAGGGGTTTAAAGCCTGGCAATGGCATTTCCCAAATGCCAATGGCAGCAGCTTTCTATTTTAATTCTGCAATGGGAGGCACTCAGGTAAATCTGATAGGCTGGGGAGAAAGAAAAAACGTTTGCTTGCAGCGTGGACAGGCATGGACTGTCATACGCAGGGCCATCCACGGGGCAGCAATAGGCTCTGCCTACACCCTTCAGGCTTCCTCCTCAGAAGCACCCACATTGGCACGGAAGCAACTGAGATCTTTGGTGGCAGTTTCCTGGAAATTCCTGCATGGACAGAGATGATACCCAACTAGGATTCTGTTAATGATTTGTTTTCTCATCTGAGTGTTGTGTCAGTTACTTGAGGACTCATTTGTGAAAGTCATGGAGCTGTATATTAGATAAGCTGTATGCTCGGTAAGTACACACACTGCACTACAAAAAAATGTTAAAACAGAGAACATGAACAGTCAGGAAGCGTTGAAAAGCCTCTTTCTGCCTTTTGACACGTTCCAATTGAACAAGAAAAAGTCTACACTGTGATACTGAGAGACAACAAAGACTGATCACAGGTAACTTCAGATCTGCATTATTTATGGATATCCAAATGGCAACTCAATTGATTAAGACCTCAGCTTTAAATTAGCCCCATGCCAAATGCAGAGCCGTGATCGATCTTTCTAATGTGAAGGGAAACATTCCATGGTTCACATTCAATTTGAACTTTGATGGCAATTGTGCAGATTCTATCAAGGTCTGTACCTGCATTAGGAATTGTGAAATATTGTGAGAAACACATTTCCAGGTTTATTTCAATTTGGTCTATAATAATTCAACTTCTCTGGTAATGGCATCTCAAGGTGGGAGCCATAAACCTGGCTCATGGAAGAATTACAGGGAATGAAATATGAGCTTCATTTTCTGACCTGAGGGTCAGAGAGTGGACTTGTAGAGAAAAGCCTCAGGGAGACTTCTACTTTCATGGAAAATTAAGACAATATGGTATACGTGGGGAGAGAAAAAATTAGGGCTTGTTCCATGTGGCATACTTTAACCTGTTTTAGAGCTATTAAAGTTAAACATATGCAGAGCCTAAAAATATATTTTGATGAAACATTATTAAACATGTTACGATGTTGATGCATAAAATTCTATATATATGTTTTAAAGGATAATTAACTTACAATTATTTGAATATAGAGAATTATTACTCATTAGGTAATTCAGTCACAAAATATGTCCAAAAAATTCCATCAGTTAACAACAACATAAACGTTATGTATATACTAATCAAAGCTAACACTGTTACAGTGGGTTCTGGTTTAGTGTATTATGACATGTCCTACTGAATTTCTTCCTTTAGCAATGGCATATTACCTATATCAAGCATTATGCATGTACATTAAATACAAATCTATAATTCCTGGGAAAACACAGTCAAACCAATCTGTTCATAACTCCCACTGAGGATGTGATTTTTTAATTTTTAAAAATGGCAATAAATCAGTACATTCCTTTGTAAAAGAGTTTAATATTACCAAACTCATAGAATAACTATTGGAAAGTCCTTCCTGATCTCCCTCTTTTATCTCACTTAAGACGCCAAGAAAAACTATATTCACAATTGATATGTATACTTTCCCATGCTTTTGAGTTAGATATGCACTTATCTACATATAAAAATTATCCAAGAGCACCACACAAGGGATTGTAACAGGTGAGATACTAGTAAAATGGTACTTTGTAATAAGAACACTTGGTTTTTAAGAAAGGTTTTATAGATAAATACATGTCAGGTCTTTCCTATTATCTATGAGAGGAGCAATAAAATAGTCAATTAAATTCAACATGACCCTGACTTATTTTTATGGTGGTCCAAAGAGGAAAAAAATGTAAAGGGCTTTGAAATTCATTAGGTGTCCTAAAAAAAATGTGACTATTAAGTTCCAGAACTGATCAATTTTAATTTTCTCTCCAGTAGGAAAACAAATCAAATTGTTCCAAACCAGTGACAGATGGTATTACCAAGGTGAAAACAACACCAATGGAGATGAAGACAGAATTATCACAGGGGTGGAGGCTGGAGGGTAAAAGGGGTGATAAGGGTCATGGCATTCTCCCAAACCTTTGAAAAAGAACAAAAGCATGAGGTGTTTGTTTCATTCCAGAATCTCAAAATATATAAACTTTTTTTTTTTTTTACTGACTAATGGGGAAAAAAAGGGAAAAGAATACCTGGAACTGTTCACTCACCAGTGCTAGAAATTGCTTAGGTTTTGTGGCAACCTCATATTTTTCTCTCTGACAAATTTACCCTATTATGTGTGGCCTGTGATTCTAAAAAGACACTCATCTTGTTAGATAGTTATTAAAATAGGAGGAAAATTCATTTTCCTTAGTTACACTTAGCTAGCAAATCTGGTCCTACTTTGTATAGTCATTTGTGCACGTATGTCTGAGGTATATAAATGTACATACACATGTCTGTATACTTGTATGATTTTAGTGCTTACATTATGATATCAAGGTGTTTGTGTTTTTCAAATTTCTGATTATGCTCAGATTAAGTGCCATTTGGGGGAAAATGAAGATTTTAGCACATTTGTCTCAGGCAGAAAAATTTCTTAACCTTAGTGACCCTTGTTCACCTATAATTAAGTGGAATCTTCAAGATGTCCTTTCCTTCCCTCATACTCACAGGGAACCCAAGGTCGGCTGCCTGTCATTCGAAAGCCAGTAACTGAGAGACAAGGGCTGGTGGAAGGAAACAGGTTTATTCAAGAGCCAGCAGTCTGAGATGATGGTGGACTAATATGAAGATCATCCTAACAAATTGACAAAGGTAGGGATTTTTTAAGGAGGGAAAAGGAATTAAAAATAAATAAATAAATAAATAAATAAAGGAATCAAAAGGAGGGGGCCCGGCCGGGCGTGGCTCAGTGGTTGAGCATCCCCCTATGATGCAGGCGATCGGGGTTCGATTCCCAGTCAGGGCACATGCCCGGGTTGCGGGCTCCATCCCCAGTAGGGGGCGTGCAGGAGGCAGCCGATCAATGACTCTCCCATCATTGATGTTTCTATCTCTCTCTCTCCCTCTCCTTTCCTCTCTCTGAAATCAATAAAGATATATTAAAAAAAAAAAAAAAAAAGGAGGGAGTTGAGAGTTCTCCACTGAGGAGACTACAGGCAAGTCAACACAGTCTGTTCATATAACTTGTTGAAGGTCAGCAAATTTCCCAGAGCAGAAATGTCTGAAGGTCAGAGTCTGCTGTTTTGAAGGTAGTTCCTAGAATTTTTAAGCAAACAGGCTGTTTATTTGCAGTCACATATTAGTTGACAGGTCATCATTTACAGAAACAATGTTAAAAGAATGGTGGAGTGGGTTACAATACCAGAAATCGGACTGGAGGTCCCTCAGCCTGTGGGATGTAAAACATAAAGTCCATTGGTAAGACCTCATACCAAAGCATCCCCAGGCTCTATTTCACACTGCTAAAACAGTGATTTTTGGTGTGGTAAAGCACTGTGGGAGTGGAGAGAGAGTATTTTGATACATGTTGTCAGCGTCACTTTTTGTTGTTGTTGTTGAGGTAACTATCTGATGATATTTTTACCTTTACCACACTGGTTCCCATTTTTCCTGTACTAGCTACTTTCCAATCTTTAAAATTCAGGTGAAGTTTTACAGATTTCTCCTTGCCGATTAAATCAAAATTGTATTTCAAATAAGACTTCAACTATCATCAGTATAAGGATAGGATTCTTGACCCCTGTTGCATGTTTGCTACAGTGTAGACCCATAATTATTAGCTATCATTGGTAAGGGTGAGGCTAATCTTATTTTGCTTCCTCTCCATACATACTATCAAGAATGCCTTAAGGTTAGTAGAATTCTCTGGACCACATGTGTGAGTATTATTATAAAATATCTATCTAACTAATTATCTATCTAACATATATCTGTCCTTCTCATCTACCTTCCTAACCTATCTATTTCTGATTCTGGGGCTTGGAAAAGGTTTTTACTGTAAATCTTCAAGGTACAGATATAGACATTTGAAATGTGTGAATAGTGTAGCATACTTAGGGCTCATCTGAGAGAATGTTTCAAGTGATCATGATGGGAAATACTCAATTATCTCACATGTGGAGAGTTTATTTGTAAGAATGCATAAGCAAGTGAGTTGTAGATGCCTCCACAACTATCAGGCATCAGAGGGATTTGAGTACACAACAGGTCTCACTTCTGGAAAGCTGCAGGAACTCTAGAAGATATCCTTTATATTCTTATAAGAGAAGTGAGACAGTTTGTGTTTCCTCTCCTCTCTCTCTCTTTCTCTCTCTGTTTCCCTCTCTCTCAATCCCTGTCTCTCATATGCACATACCCACTCCCCAAAACCCAAAGAGACCACTGTTGGTGAGTCAGTCTCCATGTGATACAGAATTGATGGGAATCATCAGATCAGAGGTGGGATGCAGTCTCATGCCAGGACACATCATAAGTCATTGGCATATTTATAGATCACCGTCTTTCTTTGAGCAGCTCATCTCTGATCAGAAAAGCTGCAATGACTGTTGAGGTGGAAGGAAAAGTGATGCAAAATTTGGTGCAAAGGTTTCTCAAAAAGTATGGTAGCTCAGGAAGGTTTCCAGAGGATTACAATCTTTTCTCTAAGAATTTGCTACTCATAGTAAGGTCTATGGACATCACCTGGGAGGTCTTTGGAAATGCAAAATCTCAGGCTCTTCCGTAAGTGACTGAACCAGAATCTGCATTTTTAGTTGACTACATTTTAAGAGGACATCCAAGTGATTCATATGCACAGCATTGACAAAGCTTGCCTTGGGCTTCAACTTGACGCTTAACAGAATCTCTGGAGTAAACTTATCTGTCTAGATCTCAAATTCTTTCTCATTAAGCTGAAGTTTCAGATGTAAAAATGTGCACTAAAGGAATGTGTTACATTCCTGAACAAAGGTAAGCAGGTAAGTAGTATCTCTGTCTGGAATGCATATTCTGGCTCCTAACAATCTCTAATATGTATGTATGCAATGTAGGACCCTTGCACTTTTGAAAGGGGTGAGAGCACTGCTGAGCGTGGAGGTCTAAGTGCCTACTTAGATGGGCAAAACACTTAGCTAGTCTTATTAGTGACTAATGCTTTGGCTGGATGTCACTTCACGGAATAGAAAAAATGGATTTGTTCCAAGAAATAATTTTATAGAACCATTTATCAGCCAAGTTAAGTTTGAAAGTTAGGAAATTAGGGACTAGAACTTAAATAAGCAAATTTAAAGTTAACAACAACAACAAAAAACAGATGAAAATATTTTCATTTTCTTCAGAATAATTAACATTCTATTAAGTCCATTAAATTTGTCAGACTTCATTTTCTTCTGATCCTAAATTCCTGTGTTCATTAATCAATATTTAAATATCTAACTTAGTGTAGAATTATGGAATATTTGAAATAATTCCATTTTAAGAAGTGAAATGTATAATAACTGAAACAATATTTGCAGTTATTTTCCCTGTAAATGAAATATCTCTCCCCACCTAACCATGGCCCCAAAGGAAATGTTGAGTGGTTGCAACCTTTTTTTTCCTAGACAGAAGGTTCTATAACACAGTATCCTGTGCTCTTCTGTGTCCTGATCAGGGAAATATTTACTGCAAGTAATTTAAGAACAGACTTGGAAAACCAAAGATTCCAAATATTTTTGTCTATGAATGAAACAGTAAATTTAGTGCTATCCTTAATGATTGTGCTCTCACTAACTTAGATAACAAAACACATTTTAAACATCTAATTTAAAAAATAAACTTAAAAAAAATAGACATAGTACAAGCATGAGCTCCTCCTGGATTCATGATTTGTTTACATATTATCATATGTGGACCCCAAGAAGAAAGATTCTTTTGATATGAACACAGAATTTATCTGCTGAGATGGACTCTCCATGGCCAGTAAAGCGCCCACATTTTATGAATTAAAAAGAGTCCAGTGGCCATTTCTGACTGGGCCTCCTCATGAACTCTGAATACCAGGAAGAACCTTGGCTTCCTGCACTATGTCCTGCTTGTTGATGCCTTCTGAGTGACCCACTTCAGGGAACCCCTGGATTTGTTTTTCTACCAAAGGACTAAGACCTGTCCTGTCCAATCAGAGCTGCACAATTTGTATACCTCAGTTACATAAAGCTAACCTAATTGAGAATGTAGTAGAAAACTTTCTCTATGAATGGTGGCTTCCCTTTAGTTTTAGTGGAATACAATGTAGGTTATTACCTGAATCTGTGTTTCCCAGGCTATAGTTCTTTTAGTTCAAATAAATGATTTTTATTCTTTATAGTCTAAAATTAATTTGGGTTGATGCATATTTGCTTTCTCTCATTGTTTGTGTCTGTCTTTCTCCAAATATGTATTTATCTCTGTGAGAATGGATATTATATATATTATATGTTGTATATAATGTGTATACTTTTAATATAATTTTTGATAAATGAGAGTAAGTTGCAAACATCTTGACTCTTGATGTTTTACAAAGAAACAATTTCATGTATATCTCTCAAGAATAAGATTTTCTTATAAGACCACAATAAAATTTTCACTTTTAAGTAACTTAATATTGATCCATTAATTATTACTTAACATATATTCCACCTTCATCTCTCTCTAAAATTAATAAAAACATATTTTTAAAAATGCATCCACTCAATTCAATATGTATAATTTAATATTTTTTAGTATATTCACAGAGTAGCACAACTACCAACACAATAATCTTGAAACATTTTCATATTGTAAAACATTTTAATTTTTATCCCAGGAAGAGATATTACATATTATTAGCAGGCACTTTTCATTCTACCCCCAACTCCTGTTCCATTTACACATGTCATGTGCACTGCAACTTCGATAAATGTTTTTCTTTTTCATGTAAAAGTAAGTTTCTAAACGTCATACAGTCTAGTTTATCAATATTTTATTTTACTACATCTGGATTTGAGTCATAGTTAGAAAGCTTTTCCTCACAAAGAGAAATTTATTCAGTTTCTTAGTTGTATATAAACTGCATATGATTTAATTTTTTTTTACATTAGATTTGTGATTCACTTGGAGTTTATTCTTATGTATAGTGTGATAACTTTTATTGTTTTCTAATTGGCTATCATAGCATCCTGGCACCACTTATTTGAGAAGTCTACTTTTGCACCATTGATTGGTGATGGGATTCTTTTTTTAAATATGTTTTTATTGATTTCAGAGAGTGGAAGGGAGAGGGAGAGAGAGATATAGAGACATCAGTGATGAGAGAGAGTCAGTGATCGGCTGCCTCCTGCACATCCATGCTGGGGATCAAGCCTGCAACCCGGGCATGTGCCCTGACCTCCCCGGAGTCAAACTTCGATCTCCTGGATTTTAGGTGGATGCTCAGCCACTGAACCATGGTGATGGGATTTTTATCATGCACTAAAAGTTTCATAGGTACTTGAGCCTATTTCTGGATTTTTTACTGTGTTCCACTGGTTGATCTGACCAGTCATGTGCCAGCAGCACAGTGTTTACTTAGAGGAATTACAGCTTGTTTAAACCTCTGGTTGGTGTAATATCTCCACATAGTTCTTTCTCAGGAACTCATAGCTATTCTTGCATGTTACTTTCTCACATGAACTTTAGTAACCTGTTTTCAGGAAAAAACGTTTGTCGATGTGTTTGTTAGACTCACAATATATATATTAAGTAGAGTAAACTAATATCTTTACGATGAGTTGTCCTACCCCCCTTTTGTGTTTGTTTTTAACCAAAAGAAAGGAATGGATTTACAGTGTGGGATTCAAGAATTGCACACAACTGTGGGCCTGCCCATGAGAATGAATTTCACATGAGGACATCAAGTTTCATTTATGCCACATAGAGAAAAACAGGTTTTGAGCATCCCCCCCCAGTGCATATAATCAAGAATCTTTGAGAAAATTTGAAAAATAATAATATTAAAGAATGACGATTTGAGCTGGACACTAAAGCATATAAAAGTAGCGATGCAGAAGATTCTGACAGAGGGAATCTAGAAAATTATATCAAAGATTGATGAGGATTTAGAAACAAAAGTTAAGTGTATTAATTATTTTCATCAGAGAATACAGGGTTAAATTGATAAGATTAAGCCTCTGGCATAAACACTTTTCTATTTCTTGTAACGTATTAGCTTTCACATTTTTTTTTCAGTTGATGACCTATGATTATAATAAACTAGAAGACAATTGGATCAAGACAGTGACATGTTTCCTCAGAAACTTTTTAACAGATGTTTAGTTCTTAGTCTGTGTTTGTAGAAAGAACAAAGAAAATTCTGATTCTGGAGTTTTTAATTCTCTCAGAATGAATGCAAATTCTTCTACATTGTTTTTAAATATATTTTCTTTTCTTTTGCATTAAATTCCATCATCATTATTGTACGTTGGCCCCACTCCTGCAAAATATGATAAATTGCAAAGCACCATAAATAAGAACTATAATTCTAATTGCCCAGAGAAGGCTATCCTAGCTTTTTGTTTACTTTATCTGAAGCTCTCAGTATACAGGCCCAAACACTCAAAGTACCCAAGAGAACAAAGCTGAGCCATCAGGCTGATAATTCTGGGAAATAATTTTAAAATTACTTTCTTGCCCTAGCCAGTTTTGCTCAGTAGTTAGAACGTGGGTCTTTGGACTGAAGTGTCCTGGGTTTGATCCTTGACCCCGGGTGGGAGGCAACTAATCCCTCTCTTTTTCTCTCCCCCTTCCACTCTCTCTGAAAAGCAATGGAAAAAAATTACTTTCTCATTTTATTTTGTTATTGTCTATTTGTATGATTGTTTTGCTTTTAATAGACATACATGTTTGTGTGGAGCTCTGAATTTTTGTGATTATGATAAGTGGAAGAAAAAGATTTAAAACTAGTGAGGAGGGAAATAGAAAAGTACTTGGTTTACACTGAAGCCACTGTATTACTGAGGATCAAATTTAATTGTGACAAAGATTTCTAAGGATGATTTAGAAAAATATTGGGGACTAAAGGATGCCCTTTAAGTTATCTGTGTTTCACAGATGATAAATTATATGTATGGGTGGAACATCTGCCATCACCATGCTTTTTGATAGAAATGAAAGTGACAGGATTAACTTGTCCTCAATCAAATGACCTATAGAGTGGGTGTGAGATGGTGACAGAAGGTAGGGCATATTAGAGTCACTTATTCATTCTAGCAAAATACTGATGTCAATTTGTAAAACATGGAGACTGAAACAAGTTATATCAGTAAGGAAACAGTGTGAAAGTATAAAAAATGATGCCAAAATAATTATTGTGTCACACTGTCCAAAAGAATGGGTAATTGCCATGTGCAGGGTCTCATATACCATCTGTTGCATTTGATTTAATTTTATCACTGTCTTGCACATAGGTGGCAAAGGGCAGGGGCAGGAAATCCTTTCACAAAATTGAGTTTTTGTGTCATGGTTGATCTTTCGATTTCAGTTGCTTTAAAGATCAATTCAACCATAAACATCACTACTGACTATGAAAAAAGCTAAAAGAAACTATCATAGAATGAATGATATTTTTGTTAAAAAGATAAACAACATGTGCATGAATAAACTAAGAAAACATTCTTTTTTTCAATACCTACTACTTGCCAGGCAATGGTCTATTTACTGGGAGCAAGCAGTTGAAATAAATAAAAGCCTCCCTCCTAATGAAGCTTTTCTCTTGGTGAGTGAAAAAAGCAGTAAAACGTTAAGCTGCGCTGATTGGACATTAATGTGTGGCTGGGTATTTTTCTGATAGTTTACATGCATTACACTACCTGATACTCACAAAACCCCTGGAATGAGAAATATAAATATACTAAGAAAAAAAGTCAGTAATTTACACAGATAGTAAGTAATGACACTGGGAATTTAAAGCCAGGTGATATAGACTCCAGATATTTTAAATAACAAATTCATGAAGGAAAGACTAGCAGAAAAAAAGGAATCTAAAAGAAAAGCTGGTCATGGTGGGTGGTGGTGTATCATTTTGGAAATGGTGGTCAGGGCAAGCTTTTCTGTTGCGTGCCTGCTGGAACACAGATTGCTAAGATTCCCACTCATGGTGAACCGGGATGGTCCATGTGGAAGGAGATACACAGGTACATGCAACATCTCCCTCATCGGGAGGGACTGGGGAGGCTGTTGTAATAAGTATTGTCAGATTTGTTAGTTGTTGCTGGATGTAACTGATGCATTGAAGAGGGAAAATGAAAGCCAGTGTCAGCTAAATACCAACTCAAGGCCCACCCCATGCCTGTGTTTATAGAGAAACTCATTTTCTGTAGCTGAAGGGTCGTCTATGCTGAAGAGCACTCCCGGGAGGGAAAGCATGGTGACTTTCTAAGTTCTCCTGTATTTTATCGTGGCTTTTGAATGTCCTAGTCTTTAATGGCTGGCTTCCAAAGGTGGAAAAATGAAAAAAATAAAGGGTGAGAAAAAAAAAAGCCAACTCTTTAAATTGCCTAGAAAGGACTTTGCCGAGGCAGGGGGGATTACACCCATGGGAGGAGATGCAACAATGGCTCCTAGATTCTGTGTTCACCCTGAGACCAGAAGGAGCGATCAGTGATCAGAATACAGATCTCTGATATTTGGAGAACAGGGTTTTTTTTGCCCACTCTGTCCCTACAAGCTGTGTACAAAATGCTCCAGGAATAGGTGTTCATCCTGCCGCTGGACTAGGGTTGAGGGTGGGTAGCTGTTACTGTGCCAAGAGCGAAAGTTGGCTAAATTAACCACAGCTTACCGTCCAAGCCTTCCCTTCAAGTTGTAAGCCTTCCACAGATGCCACAGTTCCAAAACCGCTACATCGGACAGATTCTGCCAGTCCAATTGTTGTCTAAGTGGAAGACAGATCCTGGTGCTTTTTACTCTGCATCTTTCCAGAATCTTCTCTATTCGTCTTCACACCCTTTTCATCCTGAAATTACTGGGGGTATTTTCTATTGACCCACCTTCTAATTCACTTATGTGTGTGTTCATGTTCAGAAGAAATTAGTCATGTATGTTGACATTATTAATAATAGTGACTTCAATAATTATTACCCAAGGAAAGCAGGGCTAAAAAGAATGACAGTGTGTTATTTACATGTGATTAGGTTTCTAAATAGTTTCATTTGGTGTTTAAATTCCTGTCAGTTTTCTGTAATAATTCTGATTAGGATAGGCCATACTGATATAGATTTTTATTATGTATGGTTTATGTACAACCAAACACAAAGCCTCTTGATCATACAGGGTGTGCAAAAGTAGATTTATAAAGAACTGTGCTCCTAAGTGGCCTGAGTATAGCAAGTAGACTACAAGAATGTGTCAATAATGAAGGCCGGCAATTTGAGCACTTATGAGATTGTACCTTGGTGCACTGTGCCATTGTGACATTATTTTGAGCTAATAAAGCTATTGTAATAACCATAACCTGCACGTCTCATCACATACGAACACCTGTAAACCTACTTTTGCCCACCCTTGTATAAAAATATAACATGACCTTCACACCATATAAGAAAAATAATTTTGTGTGTTCTTTGGTAAAAAGGAAATTTATTGTTAGCTCACAATATTTAATTACAAGCAACTTAAATGTGGTCTATTGCTAACATTTTATTTTGCAGATTCAGCTTTTATTTTCTTACTTGCATGATTAATGTCATGTCTTTGCTCTATCAATAGTGTGTTTAATACTTAAGAAAAAGCCATTATCTGTTTATGTAATTCTCATTAACCTTCCAACAGAGACATATGGAATAATATTTTTTTCCATTTTTATTGAGAAATAATTGACATACATAACTGTATAAGTTTTAGGTGCATAACAAGATAGTTTGATTTACATATCTTTTAAAATAATTACAATAGGTTCAACTATCAGCCATCTACTCATACAGTTAAAATAAGAAAAGAAACAAACAAAAAAAAACCACGGAAAATTATTTTCTCTTGTGGACGAAAAGGGGCCACATACTAAACCTGACAAGCTCAGGGCAGGCCTGCTTGGTGGCCTTGCAAACTCAGAGACCTAACTTAACCACAAAAGATAGTCTGAAACTAAAACTTTTTAACTAAAAGCAGTCTGTGGTGGGTGGTCACGCTGTAAGGCAGTGTTTTTCCTTCACAAAGGTTAATTTTCACCTTAACTAAGCCTTTTGGTTGTCTTTTGTATCTGAGATAACATACCTGATTATTTCTCCCTTTTCCAGGCCCTCAGTGCAGCAGGACAGAGACCAGGAATCTTTTCATTGTTATCGGTGTCTTGTTAACTGTTGACTGTTAACTGTCCTGCACCCACCCATGTAAAAGAAGCATGTGTCTATCTTTTTACTGTTTATCCAATCCCACAGGTTTCCCAGCTTTGCTTTCTCCCACCTCCCTAATCTGTCACCAATGGATTTCTTGTAACCCACTTATGTCTCCCCCTTTGATTGTAATCTATAGAGCAAGGTGCAAAACTGCCATTCTCTGGAGCATTATCTCAATTCGTTGAGGTTTTGGCTTCCAGACAATTGTCACAGCTTGGCTCAAATCAACTCCTCACAGGTTTGAATGATTTCTTACCTTAACACTCCTAGTAGTGAGAACTCTTAGGAATTATGCTCTTAGCAATTTCCTATCTATTATCCATCAGTATTAGCTATAGTCATCACATTGTACTTAGTATTTATTTATAACAGGATGTTAGCACCTTCTCATCACCTCCTCCAATTCCCACTCCACCCCCCCCCCACCCCCCGCCTGTGGTAACCGCAAGCATAACCTTTTTCTATGACTTTGGATTTTTGGGGGGTTTTTTATGGGGTGAGGATTTCAAATATAAGTGGGTTCCTATAGTATATATATTCTCACAACTTCTTTATCCATTCATCCACTGATGGACACTTAGTTTGTTTCCAGGTCTTGGCTATTGTAAATAAAGCTGCTATCAACATAAAGGTACAGGTGTCTTTTTTTAGTTAATGTTTTCATTTCATTTGGATATATTCCCCGAAGTGGAATTGCTGGGTGCTATGGTAGGTCTATTTATAATTCTTCTGAAGAGCCTCCGTATTATTTTCTAGAGTGGCTGCACCAATCTACCACCCCACTAGCAGTGCATTTTTCATCACATCCAGGCCAGCATTTGTTACCGCTTGTCTTTTTGACGATGGGCATTCTAACAGGTGGGAGTGATATCTTATTGCGGTTTTCATTTGCATTTCAAAGGTACATACAGAGAGAAGGAAATTTGCAGAGGGGAATGGTAAGGTGGAAGCTTGATTGACTCAGGATGTGTCCTATTGATTCCAGCCTGTATCATTCATCTGTTCCTGCTGCTGTAATCATAATCCAACTGCCCATCATCAGCCAATCAGACAACTCAAGCTGGCAGGGGTTGGTGGGCAGTGCCCCTTTTTCATTTTAGTTTAACAGAAGCCAGCTTTAAGAATTTGCTGGAATAGTAGGCTGCAAGAGAAGGCCTTTAATCTGCCATCTCTATACACTTCTGAGCATCTCAAAGTCTTCTTAAATTAAAATCATATGACTTCATAAACAGACAAGTTACTTTAGCTATGTGAAGGCCTGAGGGTCATTAAATAAAGAGCACTTCCTCCTCACTGGCTCTTTGCAGGCTGCTTTTGACCAGCTCAGTCCTAACCCTACCACTGTGCTTATGTGTATGCACAGAGCACTGTTCATATTCTTTACAAGTGTGCTTCACATTCAGGTGTGCTATTTTTCCTAGGAATAATTATTTCTTACTCTCTTACTATAGATATTGAAGTGCACAAGCCCTTTGGTTTAAACAGTCTTTAATCTTCTTTAAGCTTTCATTGTTAGTTTGGTTTTCTCCACCCTCCCAGGTAAGCAATTTTATTACTTGTGAGAAAGCGATGATTATTTTATTTAAGACATAAATATATCTCTCATCAGTAGGACCATTGTTTTTGCATAGTGCAAGCAAGACATGCAACATGCTTGCAAAAATACATTCCTCTAAGATCCAGCTCAGCCTAAGAGAAACAGACACAAATATTTGAATGTAATAGCATTGTTCCTTAACACAAAGAACTAGCAGGGATTTTTTTATTCTAAATATCATAACAGTAATATCCAAGCATATGGTGATTAATTCTTGTACAGTATTGTAAAATTTATGCCAGTAGTCACATTGTTACCTAGGATCATTTCCCTTGAATTCAAAGTCTCTCTATATGAAGAAATAAAAATGCTTAATTTCGGTATTCAGTCATCTCTATTCAAGTGGCGCATTCAAGCTCTGCCCCTTCCTCTCCTTGGTGGTTTTCTTTCCAGGAATGGCACAGCAGAGGGAGGAGGAATCATAGACCATGTATCCTGCCAGCCCAAGGAACTGCTTCAGGGAAGGAATGGATGTGACCACTGACATCAATAACCCTCCCCCCAGAAGCATTTCAAAGAAATCATCGCACCTTTTCTCTGACGTTACCCTCTCCTTCCCTCTTTTCTTTTCTGAAACTAATTGGCGGTATATACTCAATACACATTACCTAGGAATTATTTAGGTAATAAATGTTACGGGTTGTTCTATTTGCTCAGTCCTTATGCAAAATCTCATATACCAACAAAACAAACTGCACATGGAAATTAATTCTGTTTCCCAAATTTTGCAGTTGAGTTTGTCTTTCATCTTCTGGTGGAAGCTGATGTCCCAGGGGGTTCTAGGTTAGGCCTTTCCATGTGCTCTTTCCTCTCCCCCCTTTTTCCCTGCCCATGCTCCTTGCTTGGGACAACACTGCCATGTGCCTTAGGAGTGAAGCGCATCTCTGTTTATCTCTTGTGCACATTTAGCAGGATGCTTGACTCTGAGTTGCTGAGAGCACCACATTGAAATTCAAAGCCTGAAAAAGAAAATCCCTGTTCTTTGCACAATACAAAGTTTTTTCCCCTCCTTGAGCTTTCATAGTCCTCTTTCTTTCTTTCTTTTTTTTTTTTTAAATATATCTTTATTGATTTCAGAGAGAGGAAAGGAGAGGGAGAGAGAGATAGAAACATCAATGATGAGAGAGTCATTGATCGAGCCCACAACCAGGCATGTGCCCTGACCAGGAATCGAACCTCGATCGCCTGGATCCTAGGCCAATGCTCAACCACTGAGCCATGCCCGGCCGGGCCATAGTCCTGTTTCTTCTAGTACTTTTTGTGCCATACTAGCTCCCCCACTAGTGGTGAGCCCTGACTAAATAACTAGATTACTACATGACCTAATTACAGGCTTACTAAATATTTAAAGACAAAGTGTGAGGAAAAATTAAAATAACTTGTGCAATGAGGTTCATACATAAAGGAGTTTTCAATACCACCCCTCCCCACCAAGGCAGGCTTAATACCAGTTAAAAAAAAATACAGAAAAGTGGACTGACATTTTTGCTGGTTTTTAGCTGTAACCATAGAAAACTAAACTTGGTTTTTCCATAATAAAAAGTTATATTCACTATCTGGAGCTGGAAATACATATGATAGCAAATAAAAAAAAAGCAGTAAAAATGAAGAAGTAGGAGCAACAAAAAATTGAATTCATGGTCCTTGGGGTTCATTTTCCAGTAAAATCACGCAAGTTGTTCCGGGATTTCTTACCTGAAAGTGAGCTGGACATAAGGGCCCTGTATAAAACAGTGTGTCTTCGCCACTAGATGCTAGATAGGAAATAAAGGGTTTTGGGCTAACTCGAGTGATAAGAATAAGAAAACATACGGGAACTACAAAATAAAATAGAATCAGGGAATTGAGCTTTTCCTGGTTCTGACTTTTAACTGCAATGTATTCGATTAGAACTATTCCCAGACAAAACAGTTTATTCATAACCTATTGGGTTTTCATTTCCTTTACTAGATGGTTCAAGGTAACTGAAATTATTTTATATGGAAAATGGGACTTTGGCTCCTCTGAGTCAAGTAAACACAATCACTTCTTGCTTCACAGTCTCAGTGGGGAGGACTGGAGGCGCTCCCTAGACTGGGGACAATGAGGGTGAGTTAGAGTGTTAGCCTGGGGGGTCACTTGGGATAACAAGAACCCTTGTTCCCCAGGGGGCCTGCAGCACTTCCCTCTACCTCCTTTCTCCCCACGAGAGTTTTGGGGAAGTTGAGGAAAGATAGCAGTTCTGTCGGGCAGCTCTGGTAGGTGTAATAGCAAAAGCAAACAGTGATTTCCTGTTTTCTTGTGCAACCTGGAGAGGAGACCCAAGGATGCTCTCTTTTATGAATGGCTCTGGGTCTCACTGAGAAAGGCCTCACATTCATTACCCAGGGACCCGTGCATGAATAACAGCCAGTCCACTTTAAACTGTAACCATGTAGAAACTTCATTTCTTCAATACGACCGTTTCTCCTTTGTTTCCTCAACTCACTTGTCTCTCTTTCCCTTGCACGTCCACTCCTTTAATCATTAAGCCCTCAGGACAGTGAGGTTCTGGTTGGCATCAAATAATCTTAGGAACAAAGCCTCAGGTTTACTGACCACAGAGACAGAGTTTTGGTTAAACTAGAGATAACATCTAGGCCTCAACTGTGTTTCAGCTCCAGGCCCAGAAAAGCGGGGAAGCCAGAGGAAGTGATGTCATGGCTGACATGAGGACCAGGTGCAATGGCCAAATACCACCTACCCTAGTGCCAACCAATCAGTAGAGACCATGACCCTGACCACAACCCTAACTTTCCCCCTATTGGGGGAAATGACTTTCCCCCTATTGGGTAGTGAGGTCTCTGAGCATTAGCACACCTGTGTCTCCAGGCGGGGGCCACTTCCTAAAAACAAGCCTTTACTTTCTTCGCTGCAAACTCCTGTTCTTGTCTTATTGGGCTCTGATGTGTGCAGACAAAGAAACTCTTTGTACTTTAAACAATTTTGCACTTAATCTAAACTGTATTATTATGAGATTACCTCACTCTGCTTATATCTCAGGCTACAGATTTCAATTAACTTAAGGTGTACATGGGTTAAAAAGAAAGAAAAGCTGGTTGAATGGAAAAGAGGGCATTTGTTTGGGGGTTTTCATACACCGAAAGGAAATTTGTTGAGGAACTTCCTACCAATATAACAATTTGGAAAGGAGAAGAAAGCTCACATATTAATATTTTGAAATATTAGCTTTATGGACATGTAATTCAAACCCCCATAAAAGCCTAACATATAGAAATAAGTAACATTTTCTGTTTTCCTCTGGTTGTTGCTTTTTAAGAAACTATTTTTGCTTCTCAAAGGGATTTCTTTTATTTTAAAATGGCACCTGAAAATTGAGTGACTCCCTCTGAGAAAACTCTTTAGTTCCTACAATCAGTAGGCTTTTCTCCCTCACTCATTTCTTCCTTTGCCACTTAAGAATCTCAGATACTTCAGAATCCCCTGTAGCAGTGATTCTGTCTCCCTACAACCCCTTCACAAAGTCACATGTATTCTCTAGACTTCTCTTCTGACCCCCCACACTATTAATGGTTGTATATGTTCTTTTCAACTGAGATCAGAAGATGGGCCAGAGGAAGAAGCTTGCAGGTTTTGTAATATAGGGCATATTGTCAGTGAATTGTATACTCTGGAAATTCTCGCTCCTAGTTTGCATACCTAGCGAGTGCATAGTGTGAGAAAGCTTTTTTGGAGGACTTGAGTGTGTTTATTAATTTGAAGATCCCTTTGAAAAATTGGGGGTGAGGTGGGATACTACTTATATTTATATATTTGCATATAGCATATTAATGTTGTGTTATAAAGTTATACATGAATGTGTCTTGAGGAGCATTTACAATTTTTCTTTATTAAGATAGATGAAAGCTTCTGGTTCTTTGATTAATATAAGGAAAACTTCATGGGTATTTTGAAGTTCTGCATACTCTGATTACAAATTCTTGTCAGACGGAGACAGAGTTAAGGTGGCCTCATCGGCAAAGTCTGTAGAGATTAACTCATTTCCAAGGCCTTGGTGCTCACAACATAGTGATACAGCTACCAGGAGAGTCCCTGAAGCAATGAAAATTAAAGACTTTCTGGGAGTCATGAGGAGGAATCAAATATAAATTAAGCTAACTCTATCCCTGGGCTCACATGAAGGTCTCAGAAACAGCATAGTAGCAAGAGATTATAACTTACTTTTGAATTACGTAAAAAAATATAAATAGTAGTGAACATGAGCAATTACCAACTTTGTGTATGTATGTGTGTGTTTTTGTGTTTGAGGAAACTATACAATTGTAGGTAAAAAAGATACTTAAAACTACGACAAAACAAAATCATACCTAATTCAATGCTTTCTGAAGACAAAGATTATCTGATGCTTAAATATAAAAGGCAGGCCCTGCTCAATCAATATAATTTAAAACTGTATTTTGTTTTAATTAAAGGGCATCTGATGTGATGTAGTTAACCAGAGCTGAGATGTGTTCCAGGCTAGAGTCATAGAGAGTAATTAGGAACAAAGTATTAATTATTATATGTATCGAGAATCAAAACACTCTGTCCTATTTTGATCCAAAAGAAAGATATAGATGATTTTGCAAACTAAAGATTTCCAACAGCAGAAAATGTTATTTGTCTGCAAGTACATACCTCTAGGTCCACATTCAAATATTTGGTAAAGGTAATTAAAGAAATGACATCAATAAATGAAGGAGGCATCCATGCTGTGGATCCAGGAGCTATATCCCTTTCCTTCCTCATCTTTCTTACTTTACCTCCCCTCATACCTTTCCCTTCCACAGTGGAAAACCTCTCACCCTGTAAACCTTCCAGCCCATGCCAGGTCTAAATGTTTACTTTGCAAGGGGATAGAACCTACGTGGAGCAGTAATGCTGGGATATAATGTGATTGGCATAATTAGCTAGTTAATATTAATAAAGGAAGAGAGTAAAAGGATGCCAGACATTATAAGCATGATCATCTGGGCAGTTTCACTAGGAAGCCAGAGCTTCCCTGCCGATCACTGGGGGAAGGGGTTGAACAAAGGGGGAGATGGACACATGAGCAGTGAAGTCAGGGTGACGGAGGGGAGAAGCTTGCCTGTTAGTGCAGCCTGGGAAACAAAGGATTGGCTAGGGGGTGGACGCCATCAAAAGCTGTGAAATCTAAGCTCCTGGTTAAAATCCCCAGACAGCCCTGGCTGGTGTGGCTCAGGTGGTTGGGAATCATCCCATACACCGAAAGGTGGCCAGTTCCATTGCCAGTCAGGACACATGCCCAGGCTTTGGGCTTGATCCCAGTAGGGGCTGTGCAGGAGGCAGCCAATCGATGTTTCCCTCTCACATTGATGTCTCTCTATCCCTCTCTCTCCCTCTCCCTTCCTCTCTCTCTAAAAATCCATAAAAATATTTAAAAAAACTTTTTAAGTCCCCAGACAAAGAACCCCCTCCCTCTGGTTCTTGCTTGCCCTCGCTTGCTTTGCGACCCACACTTGGCCGTGCATTCACATGTTTTCTCTCCACAGCCGTGTGGTCTTAAGCAGCTGCATGGCCCGTGGCATGAAGACCCTGCACGCAGTACCCTGCAGCTGGGAACCCAAGACAGGCTGGGCAGACACTGGACTGGACTTTAATATGGAACTGAAATTCTGGGCAGTGGCCTCAATTCTGGCCCAGCTGAAGACATGGGTGGACTTTTTCCATGGTGGGATGAAGAGAGATAGGGCCTTGGAGGTGAACCCCTTTAATTTTACATCACCAGTAAAGCTTTCCATGAAATCCCATCCTCCCATGGTAGACTCAGGAAATTATTCTCCTTGTGGCACCCTAAGAACCCCACTTGTGCAGATAACAACAGTGGTCTACAGAGCAACAGGAGGACCCGACAAAGCTCACAGAACCTCTTACCTGAAAGTAGGAGCCAGCACATGAGTCTGTGCAGGAGGAGATGACCATCACCCCAAATAAACTGAGGGACTGACTGTGATAAGAACAAGGATATGATTTATGGTGCCGGGAGGAGAGGGACCCTCTTAACAAGAATGCAGCCTCAGGAGAAGGGTATAGTTTCTTTCTGTGAAGAGAAAATGTACAAGAGGCAGGTAGAAGCGAAGGAAGATACCTCCCTGGGAATTCCTGTGTCCATACCATTGAAGAGTTTTCTTTTTCTGCACACCAATGATGGCTTCTCTCAGGTTTTTCTACTCACGTTCAGCTTCTTAATCAATTTTCATGTTACTCCTGCATTTTTTGTGCCTGTTTTAAAGAATCTGTGAATGTCAGAGCAGTAAAAGATCCTGGAGGTTCTACAAAACATTTAACTTATAGCTGGGAAAACTGAGGATCAGATCAAATACACGTCTACTGTCACTAGAGATCGTTGTTTGTAGACACTGAAAACATAATCAGGATTGTCTAATTCTTATTTTAGTTTTCCTTCTAGCATATCATTTATTTTCTTCTCCTGAGACTATTGTGTGTGTAGGTATTCATTTGTCTACTGTGTATATGTTAATAGGGACCACTTATCTATAAACAGAATTACTGGGCAAAGTATAGAAAAGTTTCTAAGATATGTTCTGAAGGTGAATGTAATTGCCAGTCTGCTCAAGGGGATTTTAATTTACTTTTTAACAGCATGTTTTCATCCATCATTGTCCCTGGAGCAGTGCTGTCTGACAGAAATACAGTGAGAACTATGAATATGGGCCAAATATGTAATTTTAAATGTTATAGGACATTTAAAAAAGTAAAAATAAGTAAAATTAATTTAATTATATATTTTATTTTACTCAGTATACCCTAAGTATTATTTCAACCTGTATTCAGTTAACTTATTATTGAACAATGTTTACATTATTTTTCACAAAAAGTCTTCCAAACCAGTGTGTATTCATTCCATATTTACAGCTCCTCTAAATTAGACTATCCCTGTTTCAAGTGCTCAATAGCCACATGTGCTTAGTAACTACTGTATTGGGCAGAACAATCTTAGAGAATAATTTTTTAGGCATAGCTTGTATTCAGTCACAGCAACCATAGCAATTGTGCATTTAGTAGCTTTTTCTGAGCTGTGAGATTTACACCATGTACCATCAGTGACTATGGACAATTAAAATTGTCAACTTCTTGATAAACGCCTTTCACATCTTCACAACTTGAACACATAGAGCATTTACCACATGCATTAATCAGATGCAAAAGTTTCGTAGTCAGAACATTACTTGCAATGTTCTTTAAAATTAACTTATGTTGAGAAGGCTATCCTCAGGGAAGTTACATAGTTATCTACTGAGGAAAAGATCCAGTCAATTTAGGTAAAGAAGATCGTAATAAGCAAACTGGTAATCTGCAATAGGACTAAGAGTCTATATTTTTTAACAGATAAAAGGACTTTTAAGAGATGAGTCCACTTCTCATAGTAGATATTCTGATTCATTTTATCTGACTAGCACTTTTATTTATGCCAGGAATTGCTGATAGAGATTGGATGCTTAAAGAGAGAGAAAGGAAGGAATTAGGGAGAATTAAAAGAGATGATGTGTCTGAAAAATATCTAAAGAACACCTGGCCCATGGTAATGAGTTAAGAATTTGTATTGCTGTTTTTTTTTGTTTTTTTTTCTTTCGCTTCTTACCCATATCGTGACGTGCATGGTGATAAATAAACATGTGTTTTGCTGGATAACATTTTAGGAGTACATCAAGATTGTAGGTCAGCTTCAGATTATAAGAATTTTAATTCTAGTTTTAAATGCTTCCTTTGAATAAGCCATTTTAAAATACCACAATTTTTGCAAAAAGCCACACTCCAATTTAACTGCAAAAGGACACCTTTTCTTTGCTGAGCCACTGTCAAAACATTTGGAAATGTTCTCAGTTTAAAGGCTAGTCTATTTTTCCCCACAGAAAAATTTGGAGCACAGACAAGAAGTTTCCAATAATACTCACCCAAATGGGGAGTAGCTCCCTGTAATCTCAGGGACATGGAAGTGATCTGACTCCTGCCACGTGGAAACAGGATAATTAGTTCGCAGAGGAGGTTTTTGAGTAGGAGAGACCTGGGTTTGAATCTCACTTTGTTAAAATCTAACTTCCTGGCCTCTGGTGAATAATTTAATATTTTTTAAATCTCCATTTCCAAAGCTGCAAGTTCAAGATAATGATACTAACACAATAGACTTCTAGGAGGACTACCTGAAAAAGCATATTTTTGGCGATTAACACCTTCCCTGACACGTTGCTGATGCTCCTGAAAACAATTTTTGTTTTTGCCATTGTATCTCTACGTAGACAAAATCCATCATAGCATGTCAGTCCCCAGTTAAAACCCTAAAATAAGTTATTTTCAATAAAAATAAATATTAACCTCTTTGCCATCTGTGAGGCCTCTTCTTTCAGATCTCACTTAAGACTTTCTGCCTTGCTCCTTACTTACCAGCCACGTGAAACAAACTCCTCAGTTCTTGGCACATGCCCAGCTCTTTCTCCGCTCTGCTCCTTTCCCTGCACACACACAAACAAACCCCTGCAATCAGTAAAGTAGAAAGGGAATCCTTCAGGCTCCTCAAGTTAAGAATTTAACTGATGAGGAAACAGCCCGAGCGAGCAGTCCTCGCCTACTAAACCCTTCAGTAACAGACTGGAGTTTAAACCAAAGTTGCCTCTCTCACGCCCTAGCTTTCCTTGTGCACACACAGGCAGGTTTACCATGGAGCCCGAAGGACCTTTAGGCCTCGGGAAGAACCATAGCAATGTGGTCACAGACTCAAGTGTTCCTCCAAATGGAAGATATTTTACCTGAGGTTGGTCAAGACCCCTGTGTTTTATCATCCTGAGGCCTCTGCTACACTTTCAACGGCAGCTTCAGGATTCATCGATAGTGACACCATGTGCATTTCAGGGCTCCTGTCACATTTAGGGCAACCTCTACATAGCTGTCACGCATCAGCTGTACACCGGGAGGGCACCGCAGCTGTTTCTGTGCGGTGACTGACCCCACGCACACTCCGGGTGTATTGCTGGGAGCCCTTCTTCACTGTGATGAGTGCTAGCAAAATGACTGCGAAACACACAGGCACCTCCTACTAACCCAAACTAAATGTCTCCCCCAAACTCTCCTTAGCTAGGTTTTAAAACTTCCCAAGTTCATAGAGGCACCCCCTGATATGAGGTCAAGTGACGGAGAAGTTGAGGGAGAAAGAGAGAGTGGCGTGAGCTCACTACAGTTCAAATATCTTAGTTTTTGCAGAATTGACACACACAGAAAAAGCTAACAAATTGCTGTGACCCCTCCCCAGGTTTTTTAAAGGGCTTTTGTACTTCTTATCTCTATACTTAGTAGGAAAAGCAAATTTCAAATCTTTTTGCTAAAACGCAGGTGGAATTAGCTTTCCATTTTCTATAGAGAAAGTGCTTTACGAAACTGTGGTCCCAGGAAGGAGTAATTTAAGAGCAGGCAGCCAAAAGGTAGGGTTAGCAGTATTGTAGAGGTGTTAGAAAGTTAAATAGGAAAAGTATGATTCCTATTTTGGAGGAATTCTTAGAAATAAGATTTTTAAAATTATAACATGTAGTTTATTTTAATTTTAACTAAATATTCTCTCACATGCATACTTTTGTATGTGTAATATTGAATTGTGTACATCTCAGGCCTCAGACTACCTAGATTTATCTGGCTAGTCACTGTTACTCACTTGTAATGTGAGGTTACTTGTTATATATAGTTGTGGAGTCCTTGGAATATCCTTATGTTACCTTTTTGTCCAAAGTTTTGGCTTATACTAGAGCAAAAATTATTTACAGATGGTGTGTGTGTCTACATGCACCTCTATGCTTGTTGCCAATGAGTGAGGATTGGAAGGAATGCCTATGGGCCCTCAGTGTAAGGTGGCTATCAAAAATACATCCTACTCCTACATATTATATTATTTTGAGACTTTACATGTCAACATCAGAAACAGTTCTGAGTATATATTTCTTGGTAACTGCTCTGGCTTTCTCAAACCAACTTAGGAAGGCAATAAAGGAAAATTTGAATTGAACACAATAACTCTTAAGTTCTCTGGAGTGAGATTGAATGCTTTCCTTCCTTCCTCAAGGGCTTGGTTTGACTTATATAAAGCCTGTTATATCCACCCTGTGGGATTTCTGGTCTATTTTTCAGAATTTGTCCTGAGAAGATTGTAAGTGTGCAGTTTCTAGGAGTTACAGTGGTTAATATTCTGCAGAAGATGATTCCTTCTAAATCATCTATAAATGTTTGCTATTACAAATAATATAATATGCTATCATCTTTATTTATAATAATTCTGAAAGTATCTGTAACTGTTTTAAGGCTCTCTACTGGAAAACATCATGTGTTTAATTCATAGAAAAATCTCAAAAATGCTGTGTCCTGAATACCTATTTAAAGATTTACTTGATAACTTTTAGTATGCAACTGTCCCTTAAAAACTAACTTCATGATAATAGTGCTTTGATTTATGTAGTGTATTCTTTTTTGAGACCTCAGACCTAAGACCATATTTGAAATATCAGAGCACCACATACTTAGTTCAAATCCAAAATCAAACAAAACTCTATTAGCTCCATTTTCAGTATACAAGGTAGAAAACAGTATGGATGAATACTGTATATTTCTTCAACTACTTCACAAATTGCTTTGACTAGGAATGTGACATTTGTCAAAACTCTAAGTTGCTATAATTATGGGCAATTTAGCAAGATATATATATATTTTTTAACTTTAACATCCTAATAAAAACATTTTGTACATCATGTGGGCCTTAAGAGAAAACAGTGCTGAAGATTCACACTGAGAGGGGGAGCCATGCTCTTTGCTTGAATACATTGGAGGAAAACTCTCTCTCATTCTTTCTCTCTCTCTCTCTCTCTCTCTCTCTCTCTCTCTCTCTCTCACACACAGACACACACACACACACACACACACACACACACACACACAGAGTGTACTCAAAGTCCAGAGAAGTGAACAAATTCTAGCTTTCCAAGTAGAAACCCTTTTAGACTATGTTTTGTATGTTGAAACAGTTCCCCTCATGCATTTCTCTAGTAGACTAGCAGAGCCTCCCATCTGGTGAATTCTCAATAAACCTTTCTAAAGAAACAGATAAAGGAAGTAAAAATTAAAAAGTTAGAATAGGGCCAACTGAACTCTGTCTATTCCATCAACAGTCTTTTTTTCCCCTCAAAAAAAGATCAATTCTTTTCTGAAAATAATATTTAAACAGTTATGTATCCCCTGAATACACTGAAATAGAGTCCATATATTTCAATTATAGTCATCAGAGCACCACTGGAGACATTATCAAATCCTTTGGAAAACAGTAGCTATACTCTGTCGATGGACTTTCCCTGAACTACTGGTCAAATAACTAACACCAAAGAGCTTGAAGGGTTCATCCTTATTGCAGCTCAGCAGCTGACTGTGCTAGTACCTGGGAGCTAGGTGTGGGGCTGGCATGCACCTTTCAGAATAAGAGGCTAAAAACTATGCACCTTGAATATGAAAGCTCACAGCCTTACAAAATCCGTTACCTGAAAGCCTTGCTCCTTCCTAGTCTCCTTTCCACCATTTCCCCACTGGTGAAGTACAGATATCCCATCAGCCTTCCACTGTAAATGGTAATGTTGGTGTTTGAATACAGCATTGTAATTACTCTAAGCCTGGAGGCTATAGGGATTGCCTTTTCTGTATTGGAGGCTTTACCGAAACTGGATGGCTACAGTGGTTACCTTTTGGCTTTGGTCATATAGCAGGATACCCTGCTTTCTACGGTTTTCTTAACAGATTTCCACTTTTTCAAGCATTATCATGCAAAATAAAAACAAGCATAACCAAATATATATTTTTCTTAATGGTTCAAAAATAATTTGCACCAGTCATGTGAAATCATTTCAGATCAGTATGACCAGAACGAATACTTTAAAATGTTATTTGTGGATGAGTATATTTTACCCCAATGTGACATTTGGAACATGAAGGGCAAGTATAGACATTTTAGTGTAAGGCAGCTGTAGATAATAGAGGTTGAAGAATCCAAGATTTCTAAGAGCATTTACTGTGTAAGACACCAATTATACTGATGCTAATATTTGGAATTATGTTTATAAATCAACATTAACTAACTTAACACAGCCATCAGGCTACCGATGTTGTTTGAAAAGCCCTGCTGATGGAGGCTTTATTATTTTATTTTTTAAAAATATGTTTTCATTGATTTCAGAGAGAGTGAGAGAGAGAGATAGAAACATCAATGATGAGAGAGAGTCATTATCGGCTGCCTCCTGCACATCTCCTACTGGGGATGGAGCCCACATCCGGAGCATGTGCCCTGACCAGGAATTGAACCATGACCCCCAGGTTCATGGGTCTACACTCAACCACTGAGCTGGGAGCCCTCCTGATGGAGACTTTAAATGATTATTTTGCATAATGGTAAGAGATTGTATCAACTTCATCACTGAGACTAAAGTTAATCAGCTAACAGTGTAGAAAAATTAGATAAAAAGCATTCACTGTGTGTTACTACATGAATGATCTGAAAATTGTGTAAATGTAAAAATTTTTATAGAAGATGGAGGGGGTGGGGATATTTGATCACTTAATTGCTGTTCTTGAATAACAGGCATTTATCTATCAGTGAGCAAGATGTTACAGTGGTTTACTGTAGCTATAATTAAATAAA
This sequence comes from Miniopterus natalensis, assembly GCF_054644295.1. Classification (NCBI taxonomy): domain Eukaryota; kingdom Metazoa; phylum Chordata; class Mammalia; order Chiroptera; family Miniopteridae; genus Miniopterus; species Miniopterus natalensis. The sequence goes on from NC_142091.1 coordinate 17,695,086, forward strand.
AACTTCTTAGTCAGAAACCCATGGTAATGAGACAAAAACAACAGAAGTTTTAATCAGCTCATCCATAATGAGGTTGCATAAAGCTCTGGTGAGATTTTGTCGATTGAGAAATTTGCTTCTGGCCCATCCTCAGATATCTCATTCCAATCTGATTACAAAGGCCATGCTAATGTGTTCAACTTTTCCATGCCATGCCAATGTAGTCAGTCCTCAGTATATGCAAATGTTTTAGTGCAGGCATTAAATGTAAATAAAGTTTTATTGAATGTTATTCATATAAAGAAGAGGCACAGCATGCCGATGGTCTATACTGATGTTTTCAAAATGTCATCCCTAGAATCAACAGCATCAGAATCACCTGATAAGTTGATAAAAATGCAAATGCTAGGGTCCTACCCCAGCTGAACTGAGTCACACACTCTGATGCTGGAATCCAGCAATCTGTCTTTCCATAAGACTTTGGGTCCTTATGCATGGCTGCCATTTCAGAACCACTGTTCTATATTCTATTATTTCAAAAACCAGTTACTGCTACAAAAAAGAACTGTATGTAAACTATACTATTTATAGTCTTTGTTTATGCCACTTAGTGTGAATATACAAACATTTTACTGTAAAAGTAGTAATAATTTAGATAGGAACTGCTACCCCAAAACCCATTGAGGGTATTCTACAATAGATGCTATTTGCATGTGGTTTCTTCCTAAAATCAAACACAAAAGTTGTATTCTATAACATTTAATTTAAAAGGATTGGGCACCTGTTTCCTTGAATAATTTTTTCACAAATATTTCCTGTACACTTTTGGGAATTTCCAGAAGGGCAGTTTCTGGGTCAAAGAGTGTTTATGATTTTAAAAGATACTGCTCAACTTTCCTGCATAGCAAGGAAACATTTTAGTTTCTCAGTGTAATATCAGCAATATAGACAAGTGCCCATTTTCACATTTTCTTAATGATAATGCAATATTAAGCTGTTCAGTGGGTTAGTTTTATTTTGCATTCTTCTTATTATGACTGCAGTAAATCATCTTTGCACTTGTATTTCCTATACTGTTTATGTCCTTTGCCCATTTTTTCTGTTTTCACATATGTTTAAAAGATCACCATTTTTCATGGTGAATATACACGGTTCTCATTTGTCTTAGTTGACTTAGTCCATCTGGTACAGGAGTTTTCATCCTACAAAAGGTTTTCATTTTCATGTTACTTAATTGACTCGATTTTTTTTTTCTTTATGCTTCTTTTATATTATAGCTAGAAAAACTTCCAAATTCAGAGGTTAAATAAAATTTTTGTGTTTTCTTCTATAATTTTTATTGTTTTATGTTTATTATTTATGTGAGGAATTGATCCAACTTAATTATTTTTCTAGATAGCAAACTGTTTTCATATATCATTTTTTGAAAGGTCTGTCTTTTAATCCTGATACAAGATACCATTTGCAACATATAATAAAGTTTTCATATATCATTTTTTGAAAGGTCTGTCTTTTAATCCTGATACAAGATACCATTTGCAACATATAATAAAGTTTTCTGTTTCAGGAATGTTTTTCTATTTCTGTACTTTCTATTCTGATTTATTACCTTGTCTGTATCTGTGGCAATACCCCATTATTTTTCAGGCTGCATGGTACATTTTAATTGTTTTTAGGGATGGTTTCCTCTACTTTGGCCCCTCCAGTATTGGTCTTTTTCAGAGATTTCCAGACCTTTCATACTTGATTAAAAAGAAAACAAAAACAGTAGCATTTACTTTGTGTAGTTAAATAAAACTCGTTGGCAATTTTTTGTTGTTGGGATTGATGTAAATGTAATCAGTTTAGGGCAGAAGACACTGTGAATTCCTAACTGAGAAATAAGCCTTTATATTTTCATCTATTTACATTCAATAACTGTCGCTGTGATATTGAAAGAATTCTAATTTTGAGCCATCTTTGCTTCTTTGAAAGAAACTCCACATGATATATATTTTATTATTTTAATGTGCTTCTGGGTCTTGATGCTAATACTTTAGGGCTTGGCTTTGATATTCTTAAATAGAATAGTATTCTTTTCTGTGAAACCTTTCTTGGGCTTTAACAAGAATGTAACACGACATTTAGAGGATAATTTAAAAATTATCATCCTTTTTCCATGCATTGAAAGACTTTGAATAGCACTGCAGATTATCTCTCCAAAGGCGTGGGAAAATTCTCTGCTTTATTAGTCTCTACCATAGTCTAATAGGGTAACCAGTATAATTTTTTATATATTTGAGTTGTGAAGGAAATCAAATAATATAAGTTCTCCTGTGTTTGGTTACTTTCATTCACTATTATATCTGGAACATTTGTTTATGTTGTACTCATGAATAGTTTATTCTGTTACATTGCTGTATAATTTTCCATTATATGAATAACCATATTGGGTAGACCTTTTTTTTTTCTGTTAATCCTCAGCTGAGGATATTTTTTCCATTGGTGTTTAGAGAGAGTGGGAGGCAGGGAAAGAGAGAGAAAGGCAGGGAGGGGAGAGAAAAAAACATTGATGTGAAAGAGAAGCATTGACTGGTTGCCTCCTGCATGCACCCCGACCGGGCTTGGGGATCCTGCAACCCAGGTAAGGGCCCTTGACTGGGAATCGAACCCATGAGCCCTTAGTTTGCAGGCCGGCGCTGTAACCTACTTAGCCAAACCGGCCAGTGCCAGATAGAGGTTTTTAATATGAGTTATTACATTGGGCACTGTATCCAATATGGGTTCTTACAATAACACTGCTATGAACAGTCTTTTCTTCTAGCCTGTCTTTCTCATCAATCATTTTTGCTGAGTCCATCCTCAAAAGTGGACTTGATGGATCATGATAAAGCTGACACCGATTAGTGGTCACAGGTCAAGAGTATTTGAATATCAATGTGCCAATTTCATCATGAAACAACAGAGCATGAGGATCCTGGTTGCCCACATCCTGCGATTTCCACAGTGTTCTTTTAGTTTTAATTACTTATTGGGTTTTTAGTTGTATCATATTGTGGTTTAATTAACAACTCCCTGATTACCAATGAGATTGAACATCTCTTCACATATATATCAGCCATGTAAATATCCTGTTTTGCAGCGTGTCTATTCTAATATCATGCTCATTTTTATTAGGTTTTCTGTAATTTCCTTATTGACTTTTAGGAGCTTCTTCTCTATTTTGAATATAAGCCCTTTGTCAGTTATACTTATTAGAATTATCTTGTCCACTTTGTGGATCACCTTTTCACTCATGTTAACAGAATTTTAATTTTAATGCAGTCTAGTTTGTCAAGCTACATTTATAGAGAGTGCTTTACTTTCTCTCTTTGAAAAATGTCTGTACTTACCTCAAATTCATATCAATGACCTTGTATCATTTTTTAAAAGCTTTACTCTTATCCTTTTCACATTAATATCTCTATATTTTTTTGGATTTAACTGTTGTGAAGAGTACAAAAGTAGAAGACAAGTTTCATGTTTTTTAAAAACATGGGTATTCAATTAAACTAACAGTTAATACAAAGATATCTCCCACTTTCTGCTTCTTAGCTTTAATTTTATCACAAATTAAGTATCCCTTTAAAGTTAGACCTTTTTCTGCACTATCAATATTATGTTGCTTATTGATCTATCCTTGGCTCTTTACAAATCTTTATAAACTTTAGAACCAGTTGTGGTTAAACACAGGAATAAAACTACTAAAATTTTTATCGCAATTGCATTAAAATTATAGGTCAAGTTTTGGAGAATGTGCATCTTTATATGATGGATTATTTCAAATATTTTTTATTATACATCTAATTTTCAAGGTCCTCTTTAAATGTTCTTAAATATTTTATAATTTTCTGTATAGAGGTTTTAAAATACATACTAAATTTGTTATTAAGTATTTCATATTTTTGATGCTATTTGAAATGAGTTATTTCATTGTTTCATTTTCTCATTTTTGCATATTACAATTCCTATGCATTAAAATTGTATGCAGCAAGCTTCTAAGCCAAATTATTATTTCTATTATCAATCTATAGATTCTTTTCTATGATTCTACAAATAAAATATCACTTGTGAATACATTTTTTCATTCCAGTTTTATAATAAATAGCTCTAGAACTACTTAAGAAATTAAATCTATTATTTAAATATTTCATCTAAAAGAAACTCCAGCCCCAGATGACTTTAATGGTTATTTCTACCATATATTATTATCTAAGAAATTAGGAAAAGATAAATCCCTCTTAATTTGTTCTATGAGGATAACCTAACTTGGGTAACAAAACCTGACTAAAGAATTATGATAAAAGAAAATCATAGGCCAACACAGATGAACACAGATGCAAAAATCTTGACTACAACATGGGCAAAGTGAACCAAGAAATGAAGTAAATAAATCATACAATAGCACTAGGTTAGAATTATTTCAGGAATATAGAGAAATCATTACATTTTAAAATTATTCAACATATCTAACATTGTATTAGACATTTTAGCTGATGAATAAAGAGGCAAAAAAGATATAAATATATATATATACAGTATTCAATTGATTATTTTATGTTGGTATATAGGCACTTTTTGACATCCAAATAAATGGTAAATATGCCTACAGGAATACTACTTATTATTTCCCTTAAAAATATTTATTGAACATCTGAAATGTGCAAAATACATAGTGCTATCTGTGGTGGAAGATATGTGGATGAAGTATATTTCACTCCTGCCTCAAAGGAAGCCATTGGGGTAAAAAATCAATTATTTTAAAATACAACACAATGGACAATATATGCTGCCCCTTTTCTAGTAATTACCACAAGATGTAAATCCTTGGTATAACCTACTCAATTTAGAGGTGCAAACTACTACATAAGGAATTTGTCTGACTTTTGTGTTCTCTAAACTATGATCTCATTTCAAAATTCCCTTCTCTATACTGCTTACATTTTTTCAGTGTATTACATTCTATTTGTTGAAATTTGCCAGTTAAAGTTTTCTTCACTGCACATTAGTAATCCAAGACTTAGTGCAATTTACTTAAATCAAATTGCTTCCTTCTAACAACTAACTAGCGCACCTGCTTTAAAAGGTAAGCCTTCATCTGGGAAGTGCTGGGAAGTAGCTTTGTGGAGAAGGAATTTTATTTACTCTCTTAATGCAAGTAAGGGCAGAACAATGTTACAGAAACTGCAAGCCTGACTGGTGTGCAGATGATCACAAAAGGACACTGTTCTGGTTCATAAAAACCCACCCAAAACTTTGCGAATGAAAGCTATAGAATAATTTATTTTTCTCGTTAAGCTGCCATTTTTGAAGGGGTTGATGAGAAGAACTCCTTACTTATCCCTTTGCTTTGTCTTGACAGAGACTATAAGATATTTTTGCCAAGGTGAGCTCACTGGTATGGCTGGCAAATGGATGCTGGCTGTCAGCTGGGAGCTCAGCAGGGGCTGCCATGCACTTCACTTTCTTTCTGCAAAGACCTTTCCTAAAGGGCTGGTTGAGCTTCCTCAGAGCATGGCAGGTGGGTTCCAAGAATGAGTATTCAAGTGACAAGCAGTGGTAGCTGCCATGTTTCTTAAGCCAAAGTGTGGAAATTAGGATGGCATCACTTCCACAGTATTATATTGTTTAAGTAGCCACAAGCTCTGCCCAGATTCAAGGGGGTGGGGGGATTAGATCCCACCTGTTAATGGGAGGAGTATAAAAGAAGCTGGTATATCTTCACACTACCTTATTCACTGAAATAACTGATTTCTAGATGAAGGGCTCTCAGAAAGCAGGAGAGTAAACATGATGTAAAATTATAATGAAAATGTACAATTTTCACTTTGGAAGTTGTACTGCCATTTCTAAAACTGACAATGGGGGGAAAAAACAAACTCACTCTTCACAATGTCTCCTCCTTTTGTTTATGTGCTTTTTTCTTTCTAGACTGAATGGCTCTCTCAGCAGGACTGAAATCACCTGATGACACTGTTAGACTTACAGCAGAATTATATTATGAGAATAATTGTTTTTTTGTAGGATAAACAAGGAAGCTGCCACCTTTCATTACCTTTTTTTATCTTTAAGAATATTTATGAGTTTATAACAAAGCATGTTTTTATAAAAGATGTAGATTTCATCAACAAAAATATATTGATTAACTCCAGAGAAATAATTATGACCTATGGCAAGATCGCTTACTGTTAATGTTATGTAGACAGAGATGCACACTGATGTTGTCTGGAACAGCAGGGCCAAAAGAGTGGTGGGCCAAGAGTTTTACATGAGTCACAACAGCACATCAGCACCAAATCCCAGCCGGGTGTGGTAGCTGGGAGTGAGGATATGGTAAAGGACCTACAGCAGAGGCGGATGATTCAAAACACTTTGATGAAGAGAGACATTTTTTAGCAAGTTCACAAAGTCCAAATAAAAACTAAAAGAATGGAAAATGGCAAGTTGAGTCACACTTCAAAAAACTCAAAAATAAGTGAAAAGGTCAGGCTTACTCATCTTAAAATTTCCTGGAGAGTTCAAAAAAGTTTATTGAGCAATGTTTTTTTGAAAGTAGCCAAAGTTCCATCCAAAAATGAGATCCAGTCTTTCCTAAATAAACAACAAAAAAATGTTTTATGCTGTTCATATTGGAGGCCTAAGTATAAAGCAGTTTTACTACGTGAAAAATGGCTTTGTTCCCTCAATGAAATATATGTGGTATTTCATAGAGAAAATGACAGGAAAGTTCTAAATTCTTATGACATTTTGAACAAGGTGCATGGATAATGCAGCTCATTGTATTCAGTTCTAAGCCACATGCTATATCAAGACAACTCCTAGGATCTTTTCTTTCTTAGGTGTCAGCAGGGACAATGGGGAAAGAACAAACTGCCTAAGGTTGGAGGGATCTAATTTCTAGCTCAGGCTCCACTTTGCCAATAATTTTACTTTCTGCACATAGTTTTCTCATCTGTAAATTAAATTGGTTGAACTCAATCATTTTTCTCTATCTTCTTTGTCATTGTGGTCTAGCATCTTAGTCTTTTGAGATTTTTGCTTTGGAATAGAAATAGATTTTTAAACCCGTATATGTTTGGAGTTATTTTATATTAACTCTATTGAACTCCTAATATTGAGCCCTGACCTTCTCATGGAACCTTGAAATTCTGATCCCCTTCAGCACCAATGCACTCTTTTCCCTCTGTTCAGGCAACTCTTCTACCACATACATGTAGGACTTCTTTGGACATCTTTGTTCAAATATCACAGAGGACCATTCCCTAACATATAATCTAAAACATCCCAGTACTCTCTATTCCCGAAACTTAATTTGGTTCTTCATAAATCTTATCATCACCTGATATTGCAATTATTTGTTTATTGCTTAATCCCCCACTAGAATGTAAGATCCAAAAGGGCAAGGCCTATGTTTTAATCACTATTGCATCTAAGAATGCCTGGCACATTACTAAATATTTCAACTCAAATTTGACTGATCTCAGTGTTTATGGTTTTTCACTGCATCGTGTTCCATGATTTTCCCCTGTACTTTAAAAGTTGTGTCAGCTTGTAAGTTTATTCTCAATGTTTATATGGGACTTTTTATCAAATAGTCTATCTACCAAATTAAAATTGAGTGATCTTTCTTCACAAACCACTATTTAAAATTGAGCACCCAAGAACTCTAAACACTGTGATTTGTCCTTCTTTGTCCACTTTTCACTAACCCAGTTGCCTTTTAGATGACTTTTTTAGAAATTGAATTTACCTTCTAGATTTTGCAATTTCTCTAATTATTTTTTAAACCTATTTAGCTCCACTGACTAGCACAAAATTTCTTACATAGAAAGCAGTCAGTAAGTGTTCCTAATTTAAAATAAGACAGTGAATATGTTTCCAGAATCAAAGTTTTCCATTCTGACAAACTGTATATGCTGGTTTACATTCTAGGGTGAATATAGCCAAGAAAGAAAGATATAAATTTTATTAGATATAGTCAATTACCTAATAAAATATTTGTTAACAATAGCCTCATTGTACAGGTACAGATATTTGGAAAGACAATTTAGTCATGTTGTTTGCTGTTTAAGAATCTTTCACATGGAAAAATGGTTATTATGGCTGTACAACCTTTAAGCCTTGGCACTTGGCTACTCATTTGTAGACCCACATCTTTTAGCTCTACTACAGGCACAATTTATGTCTTTCCATTTTGTAACCCACCATGGACTCCACCAGTTTTACACCTTTTCTCATGTTATACTTGAGTCTAGAGCAGCAATTTTCAACCCTCATCTCATGGCACACATAAACTAATTACTAAAATGCTGAGGCACGCCAAAAAATGTATTTTTTGCCAATCTGACAAAAATCGGTATAATTTTGGTTGATTTACAAAAAATTAGTAATTACTTACCTTTTATTCCCCGAAGTGACATTTTTAAAAGTTAGGTGCCTATCCTTGTATAAAAGGATTTCTACTTTCAAGAATTAACCAATCAGACGCAACCTCATTATGCAACCTGACCAATGAGGCGCAACTCTGTCATATGACCTATATATTTATGGTTCAAGACAGGCCATTCACACCAGATGGCTACTGTTGTGCTGGCTGTTGTCTTTTTTTTTTTTTTTTTACAATCTAAAGGAAAAGAGGTCAGTGCCCCTGACTAAATAGGCATGCATTTCTTGTTTTAAAAATTCTTGCAGCACACCAGTTGAAAATCACTGGTCTAGAGCATTCTTCCTCTCACCCCTCCAAATACTGTTGCCCTTTGCTTGACTAATATTCCTCTACTCAAACCTACAGTGGTCTCTGCTCTGAATGATAACTCTGTGCTAAGTCTGATATTTTTGGACCCTTCATTCTTGTTATATGTCTCAAAGAGGACTTGGCTCAATTCCTTTCATCTTGTCTGCTGAATGGCATATTCATTTGTTTACTGTCACTGTTTTCTAAGCATCTCTGTGCTATGCTTTAATACGTGAAGCTGTGATTTGCCATAACCTGAAGGCATCCCAACAACGCCGGGTAATTTTATCTTACCAGTTCCAGGTCTTCCCCCAGAGCCATTCTGGCATAACTTTGCCTTTCATCCTGCCGTCAGTGAAGGGAGTGAGATACCAACAGTGCCTTCTTCTAGTCCCAGCAGATGATTTGAATACTGTAATTGAATTTAATTCTATCATTCCCACAAAGTCAGGTTGGAACATTGCCCACTTTCTACTTCTTTTTCTCAGTTTAGAATCAGCTATTCTAACTAAAAGAGCCTTTTGTAATGCTCACTAATTTGGTTTTCCAGAAGCAAAAACAAGGCAGGTCAACCTAATTTTTTTTTCCTCATTAGCTACCTGCAAAAACCTAAAACCAATATATATATATATATATATACATATATATATATATATATTTTACTTTTTATAAGATAAATTCCAAAATTCTTTCACTTACAATTACTAGTCACCCCCCACATTGTTGTCCTCAGGTTTCATTTCTATTTTTATGTCACACTTCTGCCCAGTATGACCACCTTGTTCCACCAGCTTTATCTACTACTCCCAAGCATCCCTTGTTTAAGTTTATATTGTTCATGCCACCTCCACTCCTAGTGGGAGAGTGAAATTCTCTCTAATCCCACCCAGTATCTGAGGTACAGTTCAGATCCCATCACTGCCCTGAAGCCGCCCTGCTCTGTCTAGATTAGAACCCAATTTGCTTCCTAATGCTTTACTATCAGATTCTATCTCTGTGTTGGCTTTCTTGTAACTTTAGGCTATTGTGTTCCCATGGCTTATCTACCATATACAGATGTCATGTCATTATTTGTAGGGAGGACTTTATAATACAGCCTGCCGCCAAATTGCATAGATGAAGATTACGGTGAAAAATCCACAGCTGTGCATGACTCCATGGCAAAGTCTATGAAGAATTAACCAGTGTGATCTAGAAATTATGTTTATATAAATTATTACTCTTACTTTTACATCTTGGAACACAAATGGATCTCTGTACCTAAAAACCAATTCAGGAAGTGAATTATTTATTAGAAAGTAATTACATTTTAAGCAATCAATCCAAGTAAACAGCATACGTATCCCTAAAGTGTCTTTTACCTTTTCTTCTCAACTGATTTCAAACAAGCAAGCATGTCAAGCTTTGTTTCCTAGGATGCCACTCATCAGAAATGCAGTTTTAGAGGTCAGAGAGAGAGACAGCAGTTTTCGCAGCATTAGTTCTTCCACCAGCAACCTGAGAATAAGAGTGTTGCAGGGGTTTGATCCTAATGCAGCTGGGGATCAAAAAAAGAAATTGTCCGTAATGTGAAAGACTCTTCAATATAAGCCTGATACTGGGAATGTGGTATTTCTAAACTCTGGTGACTTATAGGATGTTGAACAAAATATCGGATCTATCTAGTTAAGTAAAAAAATTAATAATCCATTAGATTAAATATTTTCATAGAATATACGTGATGTGTGAGGAGCAACATGACTCAAACATGGTAGATTGTAAAAATTAAACAGACTGAATTTTTAAGTTTTGCTACATGCTTTGAATATATGGCAAGACTATAGATGCTGGTTTGGGGCCACATCAAACATCAAATAGAAACCAAAAATTTGAATGTAATAGTTATATAGTTTTTTAAAAAGCTGACTTCACATATTAAAAAACACACTTATATTTAGAATTTTTAAAAAAGATGTCAGTGAATTTTTTTAGTAGGACACCTTCAGTTTCAACATCACCAATGGAAATGTATCAGTTAGGACGCTTTTATTTTATTAGCGAATCCAGAAAACTCCAACCAAACTTGATTGCAGGACAAAAGGAATATTCTAGCTTCAGACATGGTTGATTGTTGACTCAAACAATGTCAAATGTTTGTCTTTTTTTTTTTCTTCTTGATTCTCACACAGGAATAAAGAGGCAAGTAAAAAACTCAGAGCATTTCTGCCTATCTGCTGAAATTAATTACCTCAGTAATTTACACCAGACTTTGCCTTAATAATTATGAAAAAAGTAAAGAAGGTAAGATAAGCATATATAAAAAACATGTCTAATATCATTCATTAAAATAATAAATTGAAAACTACAATACTATTAATTAAAACTGAGGCAATTTTTATTTTCAATATAATCTTGACTAAGGAGAATATATTTGCAATTTAATTAAAAAATTTCCAGCCTTTAATGATCTAAAATAATCACTGGCTAACTCCAGTGAAATATTACTGTAGTACAAGAGCCATGCCATAATATCTATGTTGACCTCACTCCCTAAATTATTTCAAACAATATTGCATTTATAACAAAAAAGGAGACTTAATATCCTTAAAGGAAGGGAAGTGTTCAGATGTATGGGAAAGAGAAGATATTAAACAGATAAAGAGCAGAGAAACAGGAAGTGAAAATGTTTGTGATCAATAACCAAAATATCATTTATCATTAACACATTCTGCAACCCCCATTAGTCATTAGTTGAAACCTGAAACTCAATTATTCCATTATTTTGTTAAAGATGTATTATTTCTGTATGTATTAGTGCTAGCTAATTAAAATTAAATTACAATTTAAAAATTATTATGGAGTATTTTATACACAGAAACAGACATGAAAGGTAATACAATGACCAATAACGTATCTGCGCCAGCCAGGAAATAAACCATTACCAACAGAGTTTGAGTCCCTGTGTATTTCTTTCTGACTCTATCTTTCCTATTCTTCATAAAACAAAACAAAGCCAAACAAAGCAAACGAAAACCTCATAACTCACTTATTTAGCTATAAAATATTTGTGAAGACAGCATTTCAGGGATTATTCAAATGAATTATTTCGATCGTGGGTTAACTGTGACTAAAGTCACTCCAGCTTGGCACTTGCAGGATACAGGTACTGTAATGATGGAAACATGTCATTATTCCTCTGTCCAAACCCATAAAATATACAACACCAAGAGTAAACCATAACGTAAACTATGATCTTTGGGTGACAATGACGTGTCAATGTAAGTTTATTGAATGTGAAAAAAAAAAAAGTACACTTTGGTAGTGGATATTGATAATAGAGAGGCTATGCACCAGTGGGAGCAGGGGGTACATGGGATGCCTCTGTACGTTGATCTGAATTTTACTATGAACATAAAACTGCTCTAAAAATAAGGCCTATTAACAAGGGAAATTATTTTTAATTTACAGAAGCACGTTAATACTATCGTGGTTATGTTTATTAAGAACCATTATAATGTAGAGATACATACTCAAATACTGTTTCTAAAATATTGAATGCCTGGGCCCACTGCTGCATAATCAGGGGCTAAGGAGTGTGAGGGGGCATTATGAGAAAGAAAAAAGAGAGAAAAGATCTGTCACGATGGCATAACCACTGTGGCTGTGATGGTTACATGGAGACCATTACACTATCCTCTCTACTTTCTTGTATATATGAAAGTTTCTCCTGAAGGCTGAAATTTTAAAAGTGTTTCTTAAGCTTAGCGAGATTTTCCACTAGATTCCACAAGATATTCACTGGAGTCCTCACTTAGGCTCTGACTTATTCCTTATACCTTTATTTAAATAATTATATTCTCATCACTGCCACAAGGAAGAACACAGAAATTATTTTATCTGTTTTTTTTTTTCTTATGTACTTAGTGGTAGACAGAAAGAAGTACAGGGCTAAAATAGTGGAGATCAACATTTCTGATACATACAAAAGAATGGTTCTTCTATTATTGTATAGTTTAACAAAAAATTTCTCAATAAAGTTATGTTTTGAGTTTCTTGTCACCAATTTTACCTTAAATTTGGGTTTAATCTTACTTCCATTATTTCATAATATTTTGAGGACCCTAATGTATTAAAAATTTAGGATTTAATCATTTATATTACAGATGGATAAAATTGAGACTCTTTGGATACATAAGTGCTCTGACCATTCCTTTTCAGAGAATACAAAAAATGTAACCATAGTTACCACTAGATGAAAAACAAACTACATTCTAATAAAAATGACAGCAAGGTCAGAGACCCTATTCATTTGTTTACACTGTGAACATTCTCCTCTGATTCCAGTAAGTATACAGAACGAAGTCTGTCTCTGTGACACTTGTTTTTGCGTGTGTTTTTGCTCCCCCCCATCAAAGGAACAAAAGGCTACATGGGGAGGAAACTCAACTTCACTTTTGTGCAGCTGGCTCATTAGCAGGCTACTTTGAGGGACATTTAAAATGGTCTCTTCTATTTGAAACTTCTACTGTATTACAGTCATATGTAGTTTTGTGTGACTATAGAAATTGTTTTTATGAAATAGAGTAGTTTATTTTTCATTCTACTACTAATATGTTATGGACTGAACATTTTGAAAATTTGTATGTTGAAATTCTAACCCTTACCACCTAAAAATGTGACTCTATTTGGAGGTAAGGTCTTTAAAGGGGTAATTAAGTTAAAATGAGGTGAGCCTTACTCCCATACCACCAGTGCTCTTATAAGAAAATATGGACATGCACATGTACACAAGGAAGACCATGTGAAGACATAGGGAGAAAGTTGCTATTTATAAGCCAAGGAAAGAAGCCTCAGGGGAAATCCTGCCAACCCCTTGACCTCTGACTTTTAGCCTCCAGAATAATTTGGAACTGTTAGCGGCACCCAACAGGGACCATTGGTGCGCTCTTTCTCTGGATAAGCTATGGGCAGACACTCAGGCAGGCATTGAACCGTGAGGCTTTGCAACGGGGGCCAGTCTTCCCCCCCAGCTGCAGGCTCGGCCAGCATCACCCCCAATGGAAGACTGTCTTGATCTGTTTTCCCAAGTCCCAGTGGCCTCGCCCTACTAAGTTTGCTCCTGCAGTGGGGACAGCTGGTTGTACCCAACCTGAACCGGCAGTGTGCTCCTCCTGGGCAATTAGAGTTGAAGACTCTAGAAGAGACTGAGTGGTATGGCTCTGGAGTAAAGGTCACACCCTTCCCACTGTGTGCCTCACCAGCTGCCCCCAAGAAGGAGGCCCACTAGTCCTGTCCTCCCAACCAAATTGCCCTGCCCTACCAGGCTTGCGCTGGGTGGAAGGCGCAGTGGGGCATGGCCAGGTTGGGCCCATTCTACAGTCTGTCTTCTTATGGTTCTGGAGGAAGTCCAGGCAACCTCAGGAGGTGGTAGAGTAGCCGACAGGTGGGCACTGAACTCAGAGAGCCTTGGACCTTTTTTTAAATTATGTTTTTATTGATTTCATAGAGACAAAAAAGGTAAAGTAGCAGGATAAAAATTAATATTCAGAAATCTGTGGAATTTTTATATACCAATAATGAACTATTAGAAAGAGAAATTAAGAAAACAATCCTATTTACTATTGCAACAAAAAATAAGTTACCTAGAAATAAATTTAACCAAGGAAGTAAAAGACCTGTACTTATAAAATTATAAGACACTGAAGGAAGAAATTGAGGAAGATGCAAATAAGTTGACGCATATATCGTGTTCATGGATAGAAAGAATTAATATCATTAAAATGTCTATACTATCCAAAGCAATCTGTAGATTCAACCCAATTCCTATTAAAATACTAATGGAATATCTCATGAATCTATAATAAATATTCCAAAAACATATATGGAATGACAAAAGACCCTGAATAACCTAAGTAATCTTGAGAAAGAAGAACAAAGTTAGAGGAATCATGCTACCTGATATCAAACTATACTACAAGGTCATAATAATAAAAACAGCATAGTACAGGCATACAGACCAATGAAACAGAATAGATAGAGAGTCCAGAAAAACCCCCCATGACTTTATGATCAATTAATATGAAGTCTTCTGTAAAAAAAAAATTAACAGTATACAGTATAGGTAGTTCACTTATCAAGTTATTTTATTTTATAAATATATACATATATATAATTTTATAAATATATACATGTATAATTTTATAAATATATATATGTAATTATGTATATATATATTTGTTGGGAGCTGTTGAAGTGTCTGGACATGGTCCACGCCACCTGAGGGTCTGGAGTCAGGGACTCGACCCTCCCCACAATTACCCTTGATATTGAGAGTCCGCTACGTGTCTGGACATGGTCCACGTAGCCTGAGGGCCTGGAGCCAAGGACTCAACCTTCCCCACAAGTTCCCATTAGGAGCAGAAATAAAGATAATTATCAAGGCCTGGACTCATGTAGGAGGCGGGGTGTTTACTCTGAAAGAGTTTTCATGCAGCCTTGAAGGAACTACTTTGTATCACCCTCACCTCATTACCAATTGTTTGTTACTCACTATATAATAAAGGCATTGAAGCCATTTGGCTCTGTACCTCATTGGAGGACAGCCCTCCTGATCCCATAACTTGGTTTGTCTCTTTAATTCCCACAGCTCAAACTCAGGTTTGTTTGTCTTTCAGGCTGGTTCCTGACATATATGTGCATATATATATATATATATATATATATATATATAAAATTATATATAATATAAAATTACATATATATATATATGTAATTTAATATGTAATTTTCACCCAAGGATATTTTTCCATTGCTTTTTAGAAAGAGTGGGAGGGAGGTGGAGAGAGAGAGAGAGAAACATCCATGTGAGAGAGATGAGACACATCAATTGGTTGCCTCCTGCACATGCCCTGACCAGGGCTGGGGATCTAACCTGCAACCCAGGGACATGTCCTTGATTGGAAATCAAACTTATGAGCCTTTGGTGTGAGGGCCAATGCTCTAACCAGTGAGCACACTGGCCGGAGCAGTTATTTTATATTTTTATATTTTAATTTCTGTTAGAATGTTTACAACATAGTGATAAATCAACTAAAACATACTTGCCTTTTAATAAATTCATAACAGTAAAAAAAGAAAAAAAAAAGAATTGCTTTTAAGTGTTAGAGGAAGATAATCTTTATTTCTTAAAACTGCACTGGGCACACAGTGAGCGTCGAATAAATGTTTCCTATTATTACAGTTAAATGCTAAGAACCATGAGGACCACCAAATCATTATCCCATCTAACTAGTGAGTATTGATATATTGATGGGCTTTCTCAAAATAATGATAGAAACTAATTTCTTAGGAGGAAATATGCCAAGCCTTATAACTTTCTTACACTTCAGGCAACTCTCTTTTACTAAACCTAATTGATTCTATTCACCAAACTCTCACAAACCCCTTCCATAACCACACTTACTATCATTCTCAGACATTTCTCTTCTAACGAAATTTGTTAATGTTTCTGTTGACCACAAAAATTAATAAGAATACCAATGATAGTTGTCATTGATGAAATAATTGAATGTGCTCTTAGACATTAATAAGCTCTAAGCATTCATTAGAGTGTTAAATACCCTTAACAGTCCTTTGAGACAATTACAAAGAATATTCCCCATTTTACAGATTTGGAAACCAAGCCCAGAGTTGAAGCAACTTGTTTTAACTCACCTAGTATGTGGTAAAGGTGGGATCTGAACACAGGCATCCAGACTCCAGAGACAATTAAATTAACTACCCTATGGAATCTATAGCACAGCATTTTTCTTCCACTAAACATAGACTAGGATTTTCTTTGCTTCTGTAAATTTGTAAGATGCAGTTATCCCCACACAACCCTATTTGCAAGAAGTCTTAAAATGCTGGTGCTGTTTCAATAAGTATAAATTTGGATATGTCTAATTATGTAATCTTACAGCAAAGAGCAGTCTGCAATAATTCCACAATTAAAAAGCATCCTAATAAATATATTTCACAGTCATTCATTTACAAATTAAAGATATCAATCTTTTATCTAGATATACAGTCTTTAATTAGGGGCTGCATGAGCTAAATCTTTCTCTAGGGAACATTCGAGGCAATAGCTGGTTCTTTAGATGGATCTGTTATTTTTCTGGGAAATGCTATCTTTCCCACGGGCCTTCTTTGCTTCTCTATTCCTTGGCCTCTAAGATTTTTGCTTTATTTTTAAGTTGCACCAAGGAGTTTTATAAAAAAGCTAAAACACATTTTTCTCTCCTCGTGGGTTTATCATTCTGATGACTTTCATGGCTTTCATTTCAGCTGTGAAATTATGAATTCTCATTATGCCTTCTCCTGGCTCTTCAATATTATTTAGGTGGAATAGAGGCAAACCCCATGGGCTGAATCAATTTTAATTCTATCTTCTGTAATTTGTCTGCTGCACCTTTGAAATTTGGCCTAGAAAAAAAATTTTTTCCAAGCAGGTTTCTCCCCTCCATCCCTTCTGGCACACTAACTTTACAGATGTTGGCTCCAGTGTTGTTTTCTGTGACCAATATTCTTCTTTTCAAACTCTCTACCTTTTCTCCATGCAATTCATCTTCTAAACTACCTCCAAATGCTTTTCAATTACCAAATCTATACTTGAGTTTCTTGCTGAATTTTGAGAGGCTGAGTTATGTCTCTTTAAAGCTGATGAATACTCGGTCTAAACAGGCAAATTCTGGGAGAGCTGAATGATACTGTAATGAATGGGATTTATCTAGACGTTTACAGTCGATGCTGCAAGGTCTCGGCCACATGGTCCCTTCTGTACCCCGACCTTCATCACTTACTTCTCTGGCCGCTGACTGCTGATGGCCCAGGCAAAGGCCTTGCCCTGAAGTCCCTCTCAGTTGAAAACAGCTTCCTCACTCAATGTTACATTGTTTACCCAGGGGCAGCTCTTTAGTGGGGCCAGGGACGAAGCTCGGGCCCCTTTCCTTCAACTTAGCACAGCTTGGAAGGCCTGTTACAACCCCCAAGAGCATTTTACTTAACTAAGCTATTTATGCAACGCCTTCCTTTTCCAAACCCCATTCCCTCTCCATTCTAACAGGCAACTCGTCTACAATGAAATACCGAGAACTCTGTTTATTGGAGTTACCTTGCTTAATGGTGACTTGATGCCATTACCAGCTAATTCCATTTTTAAAAGAACTTAAGCAATCTCCCTCTCTGCCTACCTCTGCTTCTACCTGTATCTCTAACCCACCCCCCTTTCCTTCCCTGACACACACACTCCTTGCCCCCTTTTGAGCCCGGCTACTGAGGAAAATAGGGTGCTGGCAGTTACAATTGGTTGGTAGTGAGTCTCTCATCATTGAGGATGTGCCTGTTTTCCCCGCTTGTCAAAAGTCTGATTTAGGCCACTTTGCTTTTAAAAATTTATACCCGTTTGTACCAACCAAAAGAAATCAGAAGGGGGTTTTCACTTTTACAAAAAAAGTCACAAAACAGCAAAAAGTGGAAAGAGCCTTCAGCGCTGGTTCCGCAGGGAGCGGTGCCGAGGCCGCAGAGCCCGCAGCGGCGGGCAGCGCCCAGCTCCTTCCCGGCTGCGCTCAGCGTCTGCACGAAGCTGCCGCAGCTCTGAACTGTGTCCGCGAGCATCTGCGCCTGATCTCCGGGTATTTTGTGCATCCCTTGGCAGATGTGTCCTCAGGTAATTGCTTCTTCGATCTAGCCATTTTCGGCTTATGAAAAAGGTTTTATAGGGAACACTCTACTTTCCTATAGCAGGGAAAACCTGGGCTGCCTTCTTCCTTTTCATTAGACTCTCAGCTCTAGGGGGCTAATGAATTCCCATATCCCGATTCCAAGTATATATGAGACACTCAAATAGTGTGGTATGGAAAAATGAATGATCTAAGACTTTTACCTTTCATTCAGACAGCTGGAAACAGTTGGATCCCCCATGGGGTTATTCTACAGAGAATTATTTTATTTTATTCATAATTTATTCTAGTTATATAATAATTTGTAAACCTTATATCATTTTAATAATAATAATTGTTATTATTTTCAAGGCTATAAGCCTCACTTCCCCTTCCAAACATTTAGAGACCGGCTTTGCTGTCACATTTTAGGACAGAGATGGCATCTTGATTGCTCTTGTTTGGCCTTGCTAGTTCGCCTTCCTCGGCATCTATCCCCTTTGAAACAAACAGCCACAATAAACATTCTGCTAACTTTTCATTGAGTAAGAAGGAACGATCGCCGCCTGTGCTGAAGTGCTCACAGGCGGGCTCCCTCCAGCCTGTTTCAGCAGCCTCTGAATGTATTCACCTGCCAAGCCTTTCCCAGGCCCTTATCAGCCAAGGTAATTACAGACTCACATGCTTGCCTTGCAGGTTCCCCTGCAGCGGGGGAGCCCTGCTGGGAGGTACGTGATACCCTTGATTCAGCCAAGGTCGTTCTGCTTTTCAGAGAGCACAGCTCCGGTGGAGACTCAAGGAGTTGACAGGGAGAGGACCCACAGCAGCCCGTGAGCCTTAGAGATTTTAACAGAGGGTGGCGGGTGTCACCGAGAGAGCATTTTCACATGCTATAATTTCCTCTATTGCTCTAGCAAATTTTAAAAAACTTTATCTTTTTTTATTCCTCTCAAACTTACTTGCTTATTAATTTTGAGGCTGTGAAGGTGGTATGTGGGTTGTCCCCTCCCCTTCTAATGCAGGGTGTGGTTTTTTTTGTTTGTTTGCTTATTTTTTGGTCTGACATTTTAGATAATCTTCCTGCTTCCAACTTCCTCTTACGGGTGGCCCTGTAACAGGTCATCCATTCACCCATCCCTCCCCCTCTCTGATCTTAAAGCAACTATTAACATACAACACTTGCTAAAGCGGGTCACTTAAAACAGTTTAATACATATTTATTGAGATGAGCTTTCTTGAATTAATAAAGCCATTTAAGACCACTTACCCGGTGACACTAGAATTCTTAGAAATTGCTGAATCCTGGCTTATGATTGTGGGATAGCTGGCAGCTGGCATGTATAGAAAAACCAAAAATCTTGTGTTAGGACAACCTCTGTAGGTAGATTCCATTAGCTCCACTGATTTTGTATGGGGTCATTTCTAACAGTCAAAAGTGAAATACAGCCTGGCCGGGCGTGGCTCAGCGGTTGAGCGTCGACCTAGGATCCAGGTGATCGGGGTTCGATTCCCGGTCAGGGCACATGCCCGGGTTGCGGGCTCGATCCCCAGTCAGGGGAGTGCAGGAGGCAGCCGATCAGTGATACTCTCATCATTGATGTTTCTATCTCTCCCACCCTCTCCCTTCCTTTCTGGAATCAATGAAGATATATTTTTAAAAAAAGTGAAATACTTAATACGTGTGTGTGTGTGTGTGTGTGTATTTACATACAGCACATATTTATTTAACTTTCCTGACAGCCAAGGCTGATTTATTTAGAGCTGGTATTCAACTAAATCCTGAAGACCTTTTCACACAAATTGCTGTCAAGAACTTTTCAAATATTGATTGTTATGCAGCACCTTAGCTACTTCTCTCAGCTTTTGTCATCTGAAAATTTCATAAGCACACATTTTTATCCTGAAATTTTTATCACTGAAAAAATGTTAGCTAGGACAAGGCTTAGGATAGAGTCCTAGGTAATCACTCTTGGGGAACCATCATTCAATCATCTGAATGTACTGTCATCTGACTCTGACAAAACTTGATTTTTCTCTCATCTGCCCTACATATTTTTTCAACTTGTAAACAAATAAGTTATGAGAGATTTCAACAGGTTTCTGAAATCCAGATAATCTTTACCTGTGACCATCCTTTGCTTGACCAGTCTTATAAGATACCACCTTATTTAAAAAGCCAGTGGGGTGGATTGTATTTCCGTGTTGACTGCATCTGTGCTGATCCCTTCTCTTTTTAGGTTCTTTGAACTCACCCATTTCACAATTATTGAACACCTTCTGTGTATCATGTGCTACATTAGGTTCCAAAGACATCTGCTGTATAACTCTTGCTCTCGCTGTGCTCACTGTCTGCTCCATGGTATGTTATAGAGTGTTTCCAGAATCTGATAGCACCTGTAATTTCTGACATTGATTCTTTGGAAAATTGAGATCACATTTGATGATAACAGCTCTCTTGGTACTTATTTTCTATGACACCTCAAAAAGTATCGAGTGGTGCTGATGACATAATTCACTAGTTGCTGTAGTACCTTAGTGTGGATTTCATCTAAAACTGAAACCCTAAATGCATTTATAATAATTCTTACTATTAGCTCTGTATCAGGGGACCCCAAGGTCACCCTCAGATTTGAAGATTTGCTAGAAGGACTCATAGGGCTCAGAAAAGCTGTTATATTCACATTTATATTTATTATAGTCAAAGAGTGAATATTAAAAGTCAGCGATAAAGCACATGAGATGAACAGAAGAAATAGGACACAAGTTTCCGGGTGTCTCTCCCAGTGGAGTCATATAGAAACAGGCTTAATTCTTCTGGCAGCAATGTCTGACAGCACATAAAAAGTATTGCCAACCAGGGAAGCTCCCCTAAGCCTTGGAGTACAGAGATTTTTTGGGGTGTCGGTCATGTAGGCATTCAGCACCCTCATGGCAGACCTCAGCTACTCAAACTCTAGGTACCCCCACAACAAAAACATGTGTTCATCATAAATCATATTGTTAGGATGAAATTGCCTGGTCAGTCTTGTACATCATGGCCCAAGGCCTCAGGCACACAAAAACATTCTCTTCAGACAAAATACTCTAAGAAGTTATCTCCTAGGAAATTGGGAAGGGTCGATTCTAAAGACAGGCTTTTATTTGGAATGTGCAGCCTAGGCCGGCTGAGCCAACCCTTTCCTGGCCAGCTATTTCTGTGTCTTTAATTGTATTTAGTCATGCCGTTTCCCCAATCGTTAGTAAGTCAAAAGTCATTCTCTTTTTGATATTATGAAAGCAAAATTGCCATAGAGTAGTTCTGTGTTCTCTCCCTGATTCTTGAAGAATTTACATTTGCACTATTTCTTCTTTGAATTCATCAAAGAGCTTTCTTTTCATTTAAAATTCATATTTTGTTGTGTTGAAACAACATACTTAATATGTACTAAAACTAATTGCCTCTTGATGTTTGTTATGATGTACAGCAGTCTTTTTACTATTGGGCACAAACACTTTGTTTTTCCTACACATTCCCCCCACCTTTATTAGGGCTTAAGTGTCTTGTGAAGCACAAATTAGAGATTTTAAATAAGTTAGAAAAAGGAAATAAAGGCATCCCACCAGTGGGGAAAAAAAGAACAAATAAAATAAATAGAAATAGACTTATAGATACAGGAAACAAACTCATGGTTTCCATAGAAGGGAGGGGCTTGAGGGACAGTAAAGGGGATTAAAAGGTACAAACTTCCAGTTGTAAAATAAATATGTCATGGGATGTAATGAACAACATAGAGGAATATAGCCAATAATATCCTAATAGTTTCGTATTATGACAGATGGTAACTAGACTTATCATGGGAATGATTTTATAATGTCTATAAATATCAAATCACTATTATGTATACCTGAAACTAATAGGATATTGTATGTCAATTATACATCAATAAATAAATATTAAAAACTTTTAAGCTTACAAAATAATAACAAAAAAGCATAATAGCTGAGCACTAGATCACTCAGATCCCTGGTAATTGTGTTATATAAAATAATGAAAAAAATCAGGAATTCTAACAATTCTTAATGAATTATATTTAACTAAATGACATAACACCACATTAATTACCTATAGCTGCATAGTAAATGACCCCAAAACCTTACCCCTTAAAGCACTGTTAGCAGTGTACCTGGTCCTCTGACTGTGGGTCTCTCACAAGGCGGAAAACTGGGTATCACTGGGGGCTGCAGTCATTTCAAGGCACAAATGAAGGAAAACCCACTTTCCAGCTCACTCAAGTGATTGTTAGTTGAATTCAGACCCTTGTGGGCTATTGGTTGGAGGCTTCCCTCCGTTTCTTTGCACCGGGGTCCCTGCAAAGGGCAGCTTACACATGGCAGCTCCTTTCATCACAGGGAGCAGGGCAGAGAGCGAGAGAGAGTGAACAAGACAGGACGCAATGTCTCCTCGTAACTTCGCCTCTGAAGTGGCATCCCATCACTTTTGTCACAGACGGTTAGAAACAGATCATTAAGTCCATCTGACACTGGAGGAAAGATTACATAAGAACATGAGGACGGAGGATGACTGGCGGCCACCCTAGAAGCTGCCTACCACAGTCATTTGTGTAACATCATAAAATACCACGTATGTTATTGGAACAAATATCAGTGACTCTCAACTGATGCTTTTGCTCTGGATATCTGGCAACTGTCTAGAGCCATTTTTGATTGTAACAACTGCAGGGGAGAGGCACTGTTAGCATCTAGTGGGTAGAAGCCTCGAATGCTGCTCAGCACCCTGCGTGTCTCAGAACCAGCCCCTCAATAAAGAATTTTCCAGTTCAACTTGGCAATATTGCTGAGGTGAGAAACCCTGTCAATATTAGTAAATATTAAGATTAGTTTGATTAGTCACCATTAAATCTATAAAGCCTGGGCTGCTCTTTAAGTAAAATGTACCTAGAAAATGACAATATATATAATCCCTGACTGGTTTTGTTAACCTGAAACACAGTGTTATGTGGAATAATTCTTACAGATCTGTCTGTGCAGTAGCGAAGTCATCTCTGTTTTACTAGTCTCTGCCTCACAGACATAGTAAGTAATCTGCCCAAAGTCAAAAAATAAGAAGTGATAGAGTAGAAACTTGAGTGAATGTAACCTAAACATCTGCAAAAGATTCAATAACAATATGTGACAATAATTGGAGACCTGGATCTCATTCTTGCCTGCATCTTTGAGTCACAGGTAGTTTTTTTGTGTTAGTTTGTTTGTTTTTTAACATGGGTACCTGACCACATCCCCAGATGAATTAAATTAGCCACTATGGAGGTGAGGCTCAGAGTTGGTGTAGTTGAAAGGATCAAGTTTAGTGGTTTTGAGAACCACTAAGGCAGAGTTTTTGTGGAAATTATTAAATCAATCTAGGTAACTTACTAATATTGGATGTGGGATTGTTGAAATAAAGTTATTATTTTTTTTTTCATCTGTGATACAGATTAGTGCTACAGCAGAAATTTAGGTATTCTAAAATCAAATTTTACATTTAAATGACTTATTGCAAGGGTCATCAAACTATGGCAGGGGGGCTAAATAAGGATCATTTTCTGTTTTTGTAAATAAAGTTTTATTGGAACACAAGTCTAGTGATTCTATTTTGAATTGTTTATGGCTGCTTTTGAGCTATAGTAGCAGATTTAAATATTTTCAATGGAGACTGGATGACCCACAGAGCCTTAAATATTTAATATATTTTCCATTAAAGAAGAAGCTTGCCAAGTCCTGATCCATTCCAATACCAAGACACTCTCATTTTATTGGACTTAGCCCTGTTATTTATTATTGGTTATCCCTATCCTCTCTTTTCATCATGTATTTCAACAAGATGAACTTGAGAGGAGACGAGACAGAAGGGGAAGGGGTAAGTGCTAAAATAAGCAAGATTTTCTTTGTTACATTTTTATGTATTATTACATTCATTTTATTATGTGAAAGTATTCTCTCCTGATCAATTTTTAATTACTTAAAAAAATAGGTACTTCTAAACTATGATTTTTTTCCATTAAGTCAGTTGAAAGAGATGATAACAGCAATCATTTATTATTATAACTTTGTTTTATTATAGCGAAAGTTGCATAGTAATGTGCTGATACAATTACAGAAGGCATCTCTGGGGTCTGGGCTTTTATTCATAAAACAGAAAGTACTTCTTCCTATAAGATGATCACTTATTTTAACACTCCATATTCCCAAACTCCTCAAAATCGACTTAACTTTCAAATATAATTAAAATAAAACAAAAAACATTTTTAAAGCCATGTGATATGTCCACCTACAGAAATAGACAAAGAGGTATCTCAGTGAAGTCACTTTGGGTTGCAAGCACAGTTAGTGCTGCTATTACACTTGTTAAAAAGACAAATTTCTTCCAGCACAATTCATCTATTAGGGAAAAATTTAGAAACAAATTTGAGTTTGCTTATATGCAATTTAATCTGTAAGAAACACTAGATCAATACAAAAAAGTGAGCCCAGCTGAACTGAGGCTGTAGGGATACACAAATGCATATTTGCACACAGTGCACATGTCGCTTCTGTCAGCAAGCTGGTCACTGAGTGTGCCATCCTAAAAGACTGCGTTTTGCTGTTCTTGAGCATTTGCGGACACGCATTCAGCATCACAGACGTATGTTAAGTGTCCTGGTTGGGAAATACGAAGCAGTGCATGCAAAAAGGAAGCTTTACATTTTTGTTTTTGTTTTTCAAAGTTGATATGAAAGAAACGGAGAACATGCGATAGCACCCAAGCAGCAAGTGTAAAGGGATCTGTACTGGGGCCCATTAGAGACAATGCTGTGAAAACAAAGGAAATACCTACGATTAGAACAGCCTTAAATGCTGCAAAGTCAGTAAGAATGAGACCTAAAGAAATAGATGGAATGGAGAGATTTTCAAGTTTATGCATTGAAGACCAAACATTAAAGAATCAGGAACGACTTTTCTCACAATCGAATAGAAAGCGCACTCTATAAATTAAGGCCTTAAACAGGAATTGCCAGATTCCACACAAGCGGCCCTTGTTCATACTAGAAGTGTCTGGTGTGGTAATTCCAAAAATCAATCAAATTTCCAAAGCTTCAGCCGTTGTGAACAGCCTCAGTGAAGGTTAAAAGCAGTGAAGGGATTTCCAGAAGTGATAGGGAAGTTAATTGAAGATGGTTATAAATCATATTACATTTTCAGTTTTGATTGAAACAGTTATCTACTAAAAACACATGCCTTGAAGGACTTATATCGCACAGGCAAAAAAAAAAAAAAAGAATGTCTCAGGTTTTAAGGTTGTAAACAATTACAAATTTTGTAACTCTTCAGCTACCATTCCACAATAACCCCAAAACTTCAGCCCATCTCATGTCCATTTACACAAATAAGAATCAATCAAGATAAAGTGCAATACTTATTGTAATATTTATGTTTTTCCTAACCATTTAAGAAGTATAAAACTGGGCTACCATTTTTGTTAGGTTCTTACCTTTTCTTTCTGTGTGTGATTGATGAAGCTTTTGAGGGTTTTGCTCTTCACATTTACGATCAGCTCTGTATTTTTTATTGCATGATTCTGCCTGGTGTGGAGATTTTTAGGAATGCGTATGTTGCATTATAACAGAACCAACTGTAACAGAAAACCATGCAAATGAGATTATATAAGGAAGAAATGAATTAAGTGGCTCTTCATGCCACCAAAAACAGAAAGTATAAATGGGACTTATAGGGCATTCTAACTTGGATTCCTTAAAATATTTGAGAAAACCATAGAGCTATTCTTACCTTTCAGGGCCAAATTATCCCCATTTTCTACTTTCTGCAAGGCTGTTCATCATTTTGTTTGTTTGCTTGTTTATATTATCTATTAATGAGTTAGTTTTCTCCCCTCCTAACAAGCACAGGGCAAAGATAGTCACCCCTCAGCCTCTGGGAGGAGAAAATGAGGGTGACTATTATCTATCAATAATTCTCCAAACTCTTGCAGAGGTAATTTGATTAACCCAACTTGAACTAGAAGATACTCTAAAATTATCTAGAGATTTTATTTTTATTCACATTATCACAACATTGAATTGGATTATTAAACGAGACACCTAAGAATTAGTTGTGAAATGCTTTATAAAAGATTGAGATGAACCTATTTGAAACTTGAAACACCTTTCACCCTTCATAACGCTGGGCATGGTGGATAAGCTTTTCGCTGTTTTATTTTGTGAGTTTTAATGAGGATGACTGTATATTTAACAAGTCCTGGAATTTTAGCTAGAGGGAATCTTGGTCATACAGACACCCATCTAATTCCAAGATTAAGACACTGAGCTGCAGAGAGATCGTCTTTCCCAAGATAATGTTTTTCTAGAGGGACGTGGGGCTGAAGTGGCGATGCTAATGCTCTCCCGAGTCAGGGCTCCTGGCAGCTGGGAGCCAGGCAGCACAATAAACATTTTACAGAGGGAAGCAGGTCCTGGCTCTGTCTTAGTGCAGTTAAAGAACATCAACAATCAGGGAATTAAGCGTATATTATTAGCTATTAGAAACGATATCAATAATTTCAAATTTCTGCATGGTGAGGATTTTTAAGTAATAAAAAATGGAACCTGAGTTGAAAGAAAAGTATTGAATGTTTAAAAATGACAGAATATATATAGTGAGAGAACTCCAGAGAGATTTACCTCAGTGGAGGTATGTACTGTATGTACCAACATTTCAAAGGCAGATAAAGCCCAAAGAGGGAGGACATTTCAGAGATTGTAACCTAGAGATAGGTGGATTATCTACCATATACAGGGAATTAGTCTCATTCCAAAGAGAAAGAACCAAGGCACTTCACTTTTGACTTTCTATGGAGACGTTGGTTACTTTAAGGAGACTCGTTTATATCCTGCTCCCAGGAATGGAGAACGGCTGTGCCAGCCAACTTCTGTACATTCATAGAGTCACAATTGTGGGGCTCTTCTCCAATATTACAAGCCCCATGTCTGTGAGCTTAACCATTTGGCTCCTCTCACATCTCCCTGAGGTGAAATGAAATGGGATATGCAGAAATAATATGATTTTTGCTGTGAGTAATAATAATATCCCTTGACTCAGCCATTTCATATTTGCATTCAGAAACATGAATAAATATAGATTTTAAAAATGTATCGTTTGGGAATGGTGGCATAAGGAGCTCTGTGTATCCACTCTTCATGAAACAACCATAACTGGGAAAAGTTATAAAAACAAACCAAAAATAAAAATATATATGAGTAAATTTATTGCTAGCAGTTACCTTATTGAAAGTTACATAAAGAAGTCTTTTACACTGAAAGTGACACCAGAAAGTAATTTGAAACCACATGAAAGAGAGATTTGATAGAGGTAATTTTTTCATAATCAGAAACAGTACTAATGTATATTCCTTCATTTTTCCATTAACTGATTTATAAAGTACCTGTATGTATCACAGTATATATATAATTATAGTAGTGGAATTATATCATATGCAAATGTAAAATGTATAAAAATAATAGCCCAGAAGGGGGGAAGAGGAAATATAGCTCTATAAATTTTTCTCTATATCTCACTGGAACTCAGTGAGTGTAAATCAGAAGAAGAATCTGATAAGTTAAGATATATATGGCAAACCTTAGAGCAACCACTAAGAAACTAAATCAAAGAGTGAAAAATCATTAAAGGAATTAAAATGTTACCCTAGAAAATATTCACTTAAAAACTAAAGAGTAAAGAATGATGAAAAGGAATTCTGTTTGTTTCAAAGTATAAATAAAGGGACAGAAAACAAAAGCTAAAATGGCATGCATAAACCCACATAGATCAGTAATAATGTCACATGTGAATGGATTAAAAACTGATTTGAAAGGCAGAGATTTCCAAACTGGATAAAAAACAAGAGCCAACTATATGCTCTCTGTAGGACACATACTTTAAATTCAAACATAGAAACAGGTTGAAATTAAAAGAAAACTATATATCACACAAACATCAGCATAAGAAAGAGGCAGTGCCTATACTAACAGTACATAAAACTTTTAAGGCAAAAATAAAGTTACTAGAGATAAGAGGATGTTTTATAATGATAAAATGACCAATTCATCCAAAAGATAGAACAATTAAATTAGAAGCTATAAAGGGTTTGAGTTAAAAGTCTTCTTGTTGAGTACGAAAGAGACAATTAGAGTTGTTCCTACATATAATATCATCACAATTTGTTTAGTACTGACACAGGTCAAGAAGGAATTTGGCTGTATCACATACTATAAAAAATAATTTAAAAATGGATAACTCCCTCCTCTTCCCCGTTCTATTCAACACTCATTT
Organism: Miniopterus natalensis; assembly: GCF_054644295.1. NCBI lineage: Eukaryota > Metazoa > Chordata > Mammalia > Chiroptera > Miniopteridae > Miniopterus > Miniopterus natalensis. The sequence goes on from NC_142091.1 coordinate 17,723,835, forward strand.
ACCCAGGCTTGCAAGTGAAATAAAAAGCATATTCTCCAATGAAAAATATATATTTAAATGAATGTTAGAAATACATGTTTCACATGTCTTAAGTTAATTTTAGACAAAATTAAATTGAGTTATTTATTTATTATAAGGTAGTTTCTAAGAAGGACTTTCTAACAACTTGTCTTATCTATTTGATAGGGAGCTATAAATATCTCAATGCAGTTATAAACATTTATGCGCTTCACAGCAGAGCCCAAAATACACAAAACAAAACTACCAGAATTTGAGGAAGACACATAATTCAACAAGAAACTTTAGAGACTTCAACATACATTTTCAGTAATGGAAAGAATTAAAAAGAAGACAAGCAAGGAAACAGGAGACTCGCGTAACATTATAAATCAACTAGACCTACTGGGTGTAGAAACACTGCCCCCAACCACATTGGGATTCACATTCTTCCCAAGTGCACGTGAAACACATGTATTGCTGTCAGACCATCCAAGCCTCAATAAATTTAAAAGGACTGACATCAAACAAAGTACATATTTTTTGACCACAGTAGAATGAGATTAAAAATTAATAGCAGGAAGAAATTTCACATATATTTGGAAATTTAAAACACACTCTTAACTAACCGGTAGTTCACAAAAGAAATCACCAAAGAAATTAGAAAATACTAAGAGATGAATGAAAATGAAAACTATATGATACCCAAACTTATAGGATCCACCTAAAGCAGGCCCAGTAGCAAATTTAAAGCTGATAAGGCTTAGAATTTAAAAAAAAAAGTCAAATATAAATTCTACCTTCATCTTAAAACTACAGCAAAAAAGAGCAAACAGAATCTAAAGTGACCAGAAGAAAGGAAATAATAAATATGAGTTGACATTAATGAAATAAACAATAGAAAAACAATAGAGAATATCAATATAATAACAAGTTGGTTCTTTGAAAAGATAAACAAAATTGACAACCTTTTAGCTACACTGAGAAGGAAAAAAGGAGAGGATATTAAAATTACTAAAATCAGGACTGAATGAAAAAACATTATAAACCTTATAGAAATTAAATGTATTATATGGAGTATGTCAACAAATTAGATTATTTAGATGAAATGGACAAGTTTTGGCAAAGAAACAAACCAATGACTAACTTGAGAAATAGGAAATATGAATAGAGCTACAACTAAAATGATGGAATTTGTAATTTAAAAACTTCCCACTAAGAAAAGTTAAGGAACAGCTGACTTAATTGTGAGTTTTTCCAAGAAGTTAAGGGGGGAAAAAAATAATCCTTCAACATCTTATCCAAAACCTAGAAGAAGAGGTAACACTTCCCAACTCTTTTTATGAGAGCAGTATTACTCTGAAACTAAAATCAAACAAATACATAACAAGAAAAAGAAAACTGTAGACCAATTAGTTACTATTGCACAAAAATAGGCACAAAAATCCTCAAGGAAATACAAACAAAATCCAGTGACACATAAAAGGGATTATACACCAAATCAAATGGGATTTATCTCAGGGGTGTTAGATTGATTTAACATAGAAAATCACCATGTCAATGGAAAAGAACAAGAACCACATGATCTTTACAACAGACACATCAAAAAGCATTTGACTAAATCCAACACTCTTTAATGCTAAAAACATTTTTAAAAATTAGGAATGAAGTCTAATGCCTCCACTTGATAAAGCACATCAAACAGAAACTCATGCTAATATCATACTTAATGCTGGAAGTCCAAAATGCTTAAGAATAGAAACAAGGATGTCTAAACTCTCACCTATTCTATTTAACTTTGTTCTGGAGGTTCTAGCTTGGACATTTAGGCAAGAAAATAAAACAAAATGCATCTGGGTTAGAAATGGAAAAGTAAAACTATATTTGCAGATGACACAGTTTTGTATATAGATGACCCTAAGGAATCCACTAAACAACTATTAGAACTAATAGGCCAGGTCAGTGGTGTTGTAATGTCCAATATCAATAAACAAAAAAAATCAATTATATTTATGTAAACTAACAATTAATAATGTAAAATTAAAGTAAACAGTTTTATTTACAATAGCATCAAATTTAATATGCTTAATATTAAATTGAATATAAAGATGTGAAACTTATACCCTGAAAATTACCAAACATTCTTGAAAGAAATTACAGTAGATGGAAAGATAATGAATGCTCATAACTTAGAAGAGTTAATACTGTTAAGATGGCAATGCTCCCAAATTGATCTATACATTCATCATAATCTTTATCAATATCTCAGCTACCAGCTTTGTGGAAAACGGACAAGATGATCCTAAAATTCATATGAAAATGCAGGGGACTTATAGCAAACAAAATCATGTTGAAAAAGACCAAAGTTGGTTGTCTCATACCTCCTGATTTCAAAACTAACTACAAAACTCCAGTAATCAATAAGGTGTGGTACTGGAATGAGAAAGACATATAGATTCATCAGACAAATTTGTGTGTCCAGAAATAAATCCTTGTATTTATGGTCAATTGACTTTTGACAAATCTTCTAGAACAATCCAAGGGAGAAAGAATAGCTCTTACAACAGTGGTGTTCTGGCCACATGCCATACACAGAAATTTATTCAAACTGGATCATAGATCTAATTATAAGAGTTAAAACTCTACACTCTTAGAGGAAAATATTGGAATAAATCTTAGTTACCCTACGTTAGTCAAAGCCTTCTTAGATGTGCCACAAACAGCACAAGCAACAATGAAAAAATACATAAATTAAGCTTCATCAAAATGAAAAACATTGTGACTCAAAGAAAACCATCCAGAAAATTAATTCACAGCACATAGAATGGGATAAAATGCTTGAAAATCACATATATGACGAGGGACTTGTGTCCAGAATATAAACAGGACACTAATACCTAATAATAAAGAGACTTTTTTTTTTAAAATGAATAAATGATTTGAATAGACACTTTTCCCCAAAAGTTATACAAATGTTTAAGAACCAATGAAAAGACATTTAACATTAGCCATCAAATGCCAGGCAAAACCATAATGAGATACCAGTTCACACCCACTACGTGCTACAATTTTTAAAAATACAGATAATACTAATTGTTCCCAAGAATTCAGAGAAATGTGGAGAAATTAGAACCCTTATACATTGCTGGTGGGAATGTAAAATTGTATAACCACTTTGAAAAACAGTTAGGTAGTCTCTTAAAAAGTTAAGCATAGAGTTAGCCATATAACTTAACAGTTCTATGTCTAGATGCATACTCAGGAGAACTGAGCCATATGTCCACACAAAAACTTGTACATAACTGTTCATTGCAGAAACCTTCATAATAGCCAAGTAGTAGAAGCAACCCAAATGTCCATGGATAAACTGTTGTTTATCCATACAATGGTATTTTATCCAGCTACACAAAGGAATTGCTTACTGATACATGCTACATGAATAAATATTGAAAACATTATGCTAAGGGAAAGAAGCCAGTTACAAATGACCATCTATTGCATAATTTGATTTATATAAAATATCCAGAACAGATGAAATATAGGTATGGATAATAGATTAATGGGTGCCTAGAGCTGGAGGGTTTGGGGGCAAATGAAGAGTGACTGTTAATAGGTTCAGGGTTTCTTTGTTGGATGATACAAATGTTCTAAAATTTATTGTAATTATGGTTGCAAATTCCTGTAAATTTATTAAAATCATTGAATTGTGCACTTTAAATAATTACACTTATTTGTATGCTATATGAATTATATTTTAATAAAGCTATGTGGCCTATACGCTTTTTATTACCTTTCCATAGATTCTACATTGTCAGTAAAAGTGTCAGGGTCTAAACAATTTACTGAAATGTCAGTTGGGTAGATAAGCCTCAGCTATTTCGTGATCAGATCTACCACCTGTCTCTATTTGACCTGGTCTGTTTATTACCCAGGCTCCACATATCATCTTTCCCTTCCCAACTCTTCTACAAATACCCATCCTCAAATCCTAGCTCTAAGCTCCAAGCTTTTCACTGTAGCTGAAGAAATTTCAAGCTGAAAGAATAAGAGAACTTTAGTGTCTCAATATTCCCAGGAAATTCATAAGGCTTACTTGGTTTAGACCAGTTTAGGTCAAGTGATTAGCCTCTTATTCTGAACCAATCACTGTGACAAGGAGAACTGAAAATATGTTGATTCAGTTAGGTCTATGTGACATGTCAGTTGCCCCTGAAATAATCACTGTGGCTAGGGGAATAGATATGCAGACCGACTTCAGCCAATCAGGTGAAATTTCTTAGACCACATGACTGAGAATGGGAACAGGATGGTTCCCAACAGGAAAATTAAAGTGTGGTTTGTGGTAAAAAACAGAACCACTAAAGCTAAACAGAAATTATCCAGGCAAACGAAGTGAGAGAAATAAAATTGAGAAATTCAGTAGTCTATTGTATGTATGTCCTGGTCAAGTATGTTAATTAATTGATGTTTTATCCTAAGAAATATTGTTTGTAAAGAGTTGTAAATGTGAAAATAAAGTGTTCAAATTTACATTTCAGAAAATTTTTTGGCTTCAATGAAAGATCTATTTCTTTTCATTTATTTATTTTTTTTATATTTATTTATTTATTTATTTATTTATTTATTTATTTATTTATCTTTGTTGTTGAAAGTATTACAAATGTCCCCTTTTTTCCTCCCACTGACCCCCTCCATCCCACATCCACCCTAGCAGGCCTTTCCCACACTATTGTTTGTGTCTATGGGTTATGCATATAGGCATGTGAGTTTTTTGGTTAATCTCTCCCGGCCCAATCCTCCACCCCCACCTTCCCTCTGAGATTCATCAGTCTATTCTACGCTTCTGTGTCTCTGGATCTATTTTGTTCATCAGTTTCTTTTGTTCATTAGATTCCACATATGAGTGAGATCATGTGATAATTGTTTTTCTCTGACTGGCTTATTTCACTTAGCATAATATGCTCCAGTTCCATCCATGCTGTGCCAAAGGGTAAGACAAGATCTATTTGTTTTAACTACTAGATTTCCAGCTTCCCCTAAAACTTCTCAATACACTAGCCACACACACAACTCTTAAAAATCTCTAAGTAGTTTTTTACTAACTTATAAATCTCTGATAATAGAGGCTGAGTTCAGACTAAATATCAAGAAGGATTCATATCAAGGAGAGAAAGTACAAGCTGGTAAATCAAGGACCATCCGCATTTCCAAAGGTACATTATTGAAACAGAGCATCTTTTTTCTCAATACAGTAAGACCATTTTATCAATCACCTATCTACTACATTCCAAGTACTGTGCAAATTACTGTAAGGATACAAAGATAAATAAAACACTATCCCCAGTTTTAGTGCAGTTGGAGGAGCAAAAGACATAGATTACTGCAATTTAGCCTGTGAAACTATCAGTGGAAACTGTTTCTTGGCACAGAGATCTAAACTTGCTTAGAACTGATTTCTAGTACCCAGAACACTTCCTGGCTCATAGCAGTCATTCAGCAATTAAATGCTGAATGGATGTATGAAAAGATGGTATAAATTTGGTGCCATGATAATTCAGAAATGATCATTCAGGCTGTGGAGGTAAAGGAATCCAGCAGTATTAGCACTTACCTAGGCCTTGAAAGACAGGTTGATACTGTAAGAGAAGGAGCTAGATGAAGAATGCATCAGAGACTTCCAGGGAGAAGTGCCAATGGAAAAAACCAAAGACAAGGTGGAAGGAAAAGAAAAGGATATTTAGTAAACAGATAGCTGATATTGTCTAGATTTGGATAGATATAAAACAGCAGAGAAAGGGTTGTGAAGTGAAATGGCGTTTTGTTATGTTTTGTTTTGTTTTGTATTGGACAGGGGTGAGACTTCGCTCCCTGGCTAAAGAGTTTGGAGAGCTTGAAGGAAAGATAGGCATGAACAGAGTAAAAGAGTATATTTCTTGATTTGTTTTGTGCTGGAGGGGCTGTGGGGGAAGGAGATTGGCATTGGGAATGAAAAACAAACAATAATCTTAGCTGGCCTCAAAGAATCATAACCTACAGGTATTGCATCATGTTTTCATTAAACTACAGGATTTTGCCCTAATGAAAATCAATAATAATTTTTATTTTTCAAAATATGCCTTACAGAAATTTTTTCCTATTCCATTAAGTTCTGTAATAAATAACCATCACAAATAAAAACATGAAAGTGAATGATTGAGGACCTTTTATCCAATATTTTAAGGATACATTAACAAGTAAAAAAAACATGATTCTAAAGAAGAGAATATCATTATATTTTCTCCTGAAAAAAATGAGGTAAAGTATTATCTCTTTTCCTTAAGTATTTATATTTTATTTTTATTTGTCATTAAATGTTTTAATAAATTATTCAAAGCAAGTTATAATCATTTTAAAGCTACAGCTATACAATTTAAATTATTAAAAAGCTATTTTTACTTATACTGATTATAAAAATGTGTCATCATTTTTAAATGAATAATTTACTTATACATACTTTCTCTTCCTTTTGAAATGCATATAGATCTTTCTGAATACTAGGTAGGCCTTTTGTCAGCTTTATGACCAAATTGTTTTTGTCAGAACATGGGAGCCATCTTTTTGAATGAAAACATTAAAGAAGATAGCACCCATATTTCCCAGTTTCTGTGGGGAAATAGGAGGCTAACTTCCCTGGGCACTTTGTTCCAAATTGCATAGCTACCTTTTGTCATAAAGATATGGGTTTTGTTTTTGGTTTTGTTTTTCTGTGGTTAAAGCCAATAAACTAACACAGATGGTCACCCTGACTATTAGGAAAAGCTAGGAATTCTGAGGGTAATAATTCCAAACAATAAATTTTAATATCATAAGTACACTGGTACAAAATTAGAATTTGGTTTTCTCTTTGTTGAAAAAACAAAGTTTTCTTGGACTATTGGTCTGCTCTTGATAAGAGATTGTGAAAATAGCTTTTTGTTTGTTTGTTTGTTTTAACCTTTTGGGTATCTGCCTGGAAAGCTAATATTGTGCCTTACCAAAATAATTTACTGTGCTTCATGAGGTCTTTATTTGGTGTTTAATTACTTAAGAAAACCCAGTCTTCTCAATATTAAGAGAGCTAAGTTTTGTTCACAACTATGTAACCTTCTGTATTTGCTGTTAACATCTTCTATTGTCGCTTTGATTAAATAGATAATTAAGCATTTTTAAATAATGATCTGTGATCCTATTTCATCAAATGTTCAAACCACTTGATGTTTTGACAACTTCTGAAAATCAAGTTATAAATGCATCTTTTTTGCCTCAAAGAAACTTTGAGATTTCCCAAATCTGGAAAATTTCAAAGGATTTGCCTCTCACCTTGTAAAAGAGATATATTAAACTAATTAAATTCACTTGTTATGTTAAATTAAGTGGGAAGCATTGTAAAATAAGTAATGATAAACTTTCTTAGGGAATAGTTGAATGGATGCTCATTATTAATACATGTTCTAGAAATTGTGAAATTCCTAAAAATCTGATAAATCCCAGAATAATGTTATCAATCACAATTCTGGTTACTATCTTATAATGTATGTTAAAGAAATAATCACATTTCCTTGTCACTTTCATTGTACTGAACTCTCATCAGATCTTTGACCATGAGTATTTTAAAGCCTTTTGTCATTTACAGACAATTATTGTTTTACCCTGATGGTTTGCAAAAGTGAGATTCCTGGAACCACCCTACCAAGTACTCTTTTTTAATTTTTATTATATATGTATTTAAATTTTATTGATATTTAGAGAGAGGAAGGGGGAGAGGTAGAAAGAGAGAGAGAAAAACATGGATGTGAGAGAGAAACACTGATTAGTTGCCTCAGCCATGCCCCCCAACTGTGGATCGAAACTGCAACCTGGGTATGTGCTCTGCCTGCGAATCAAACCTGCCACATTTTGGTATATGGGACGACAATCCGACCAACTGAGCCACGCTGACCAAGGCTTTTTTTTTTTTTCAAGTACTCTTGACAACGGACGCTACTGCCAAATTTTAAGGTGTTGAAACGTGGGCACTTATTATACAACTAAAGAAGGCTCCACCTGACATCTGGCCTTGTGCAAATGTTGGAGAACTCAAAATCGAATTGACTAGAAAGAGAAGTAGCTGGCGTAGAGGTATCCTGCTTCCTCCCAAGATGTCAGATCAAGAATGTTTCTTTGCATTCCTCCTTCACCCTCTGACCATTGTTTTCCCAACTCTTACACCATGAAAGCATTTCTGATTCTTTTGTTCAATTTTTATCTTTCTCCTGCCTGGAAAGATAATGCGAATTTTCACATATATCAGGTCATTGCAACGATGGTAAACCACACTCCAGATGACTGCTGGGTTTGCCACAATGCTAGTGATACTGTAGCTCTGTCCACCACAAACATCTGTATTTTTAATGCCTCAGTTTCCCTGAAATAAACGCAGCCCCCTCTCTATCATGTGACACTCCCTAACCATGATGATGCATTTTCCTGCTCTGGTTAACAAATCCAAACCCAGGTATCCCTAAATCCAGGTTCTGTACAAAGAAAAGGACAGGATAAAGTTAACCAGCATAGAACCACTTGTGTGATCTCCAGACCCTTAAATTTCACTGGCCTCCATGCTGTCACCTTTCCAGTCCATAGTGACAGTGTCAAAGAAGAATTACCAGAAGCAATTCATGATTCAAAATTAGGTGTCTTTGGCAGATCCTAATGCCCTAACTAGGAATAAGTGCAATGAGGCTACAATCAGGAACCCCTCCTCAGCTCTTGAAGATATTACAGAATCTGCTGCTAAAGCAACAGCTGCATAGCAAAACTTCCTGGATTTTCTGGCTGAAGATGTTCTTGATAATAAGATTACCCTTTATTATCTTTTAGCTGAGCAAGGTGTTTGTGCTATGGCCAACACCACTTGCTAAAATTGAATTGACACTCATAGGGAAGTTGAGACTCAGCTACATAAGATCACGCAACAAGCCAGTTCTCCTCTATATCATATCTATAGAGTGTCATGTCATCAGTAAATAATGATAGTTTTGCTTCTTCCTTTTTAATTTGGATGCTTTTTATTTCTTTTTCTTTCCTGATTGCTGTGGCTAGGACTTCTAGCACTATGATGAAAAAGTGGTAAAAGTGGACATCCCTGTCTTGTTCTTGATCTTAAAGTAAAAGCCTTCAGCTTTTCATCATTGTGTGTGATATTAGCTGTGGGTTGGCATTCATAGCTTTTATTATGTTTAGGTATGTTCCCTCTATTCCCACTTTGCTGAGAGTTGCTGTTTTTTTGTGTGTTTTTTTTTAAATCACAATTGGATGTTGGATTTTGTCAAGTGCTTTTTCTGCGTCTATTTATATGATTATATGATATTTATCCTATGAAACCATCTGGTCCAGAGCTTTGGTTTGATGGGAATTTTGTGATTACTGATTTGATTTTGTTAGTGGTTTTCATTCAGTTCAGATTTCCTGTTTCTCTCTGACTAAGCTGAAATAAAATTTGCATTTTTAATGAAAAAATGTGGAGTACACAAATAAACTGTAATCTCAATGAAAAAGGCAAATAGCACTCTTAAAGATTCACACTACCAGATGACATTACTCAGCCACAGCTATCATTGCACCTGCAGTGGATTTGATTTCTACTGTCAACACAAACAATTTCAAAGTGAAGTTTTCTACATACATATAACAAAACTCTTAAACTACCTCACAGAAACCAATCTATGTTCTAGTCAAAAGATGGTCGGTGGGCTTTACACAGGAAAGGGCAAGAAAATAAACAAACTACTAAGAGAGTACACGAAAGGTAATGAAACTTTGAAATTAACATATAATAACAAGAAAATAAATGACCTTGTGAAGTAATTTTATTGTAAAGAAAATATGTTGCATATAAATTGCACTGGTAATATAGAAAAAGAGTGATACATAATCCCCAGTTGGTTTTGCCTAAGAATGAAAAGCTGTATTAACACTAAAAAAAAAAAAAAAAAAAAAAAAAAAAAAATCAATCAATGTAATTTACCCTACTAACAGAATAAAGAAGAAACACCATAGGATCATTTGACAAAATTCAATACCTATTTCTAAAAACAACTTTTCACAGACTGTGAATGCATGGAACTTCCTCAATCTGATAAGGCCGTTTAAAGAAAAAACTCTACAGTTAATATCATACTCAATGGTGTGATATTGAATTCTTTCCCGATAATATCAGGAGCAAGTCCAGGATTCTTATTCTCAGCACTTCTATTCAACATTCTACTAGGGGTTTGTTTATGTAAAAAATAAGTCCTAAGACATCTAAAAATACATATTAGACTTTATAAATGATTCAGTTAGGTCATAGAATCCAAGGTTAATATGTAAAAACCAACTGTTTGTGTGTGTTTTTTTAATATACTAGCAGCAAACATATAAAATTTTAAAACCTATTTACAATAGCATTAGGATGTATAAATTGTTTGGGCCTTTTTATTTATAAATGTTTATGGGCATTCTGTTGTGGTAGTTTACATGCATTTGTAATTCGGGCAGTATTTTATACATAGTTTCATTTGATTTTCAAAACAACTTTTGAGGTAGATGAGTTTTTTATACATTACTTGTCTAAATTACACAACTAGAAAGAGACAGAGAGAGTTCAACTCTGGATTAAGGGACTTTAAACCCATCCTGTTTCTACTGTATATATCTTGGAAAAACATATAAAGTCTAATATTAGTCCATTAATGTTCTAATGAATCATTTTTCCATAGACATCAATAGACTCAAAGTGGTTTTTATAAAATGTGTATATTTTAAAATATTTTTATTCATTATAACCAAATGTTATAGGATAAGAGAGACAGATTCACTTATGGAAGAAATGAAACAAATTTTAAACTAAGAAAATTATAGTAATCTAATCACTGTGAAAACTGACATCCTGCCCTGGTTGGTGAGACTCAAACACTCCTCTGGGGAAAAGGGAAGAAAGTTCCATTGCAGACTTTATTTTATGAGCAACTGTGGAGAACAGTCTACAACTGCATCCAGCAGAGTAAAAATGCAGAAGTAGGACTCTGAAACTACATGAAAAATTTTCTTCTAAGAGCAAAACTAAGATGAAAACATAGAGTTACATTTAACATAATTACACAAATTCTTAAAAGAAGTATGCAACATTACACTTGGTATTTACTTAGCATTGTATGTGAATTTAGCATTTGAGCAGTATAATCAATCCAAGTTGTTCGCTTGAGTTAAATTGATTTCATTCATTAGTCATGGTCTAGTGCAAGATGGTATTATTTCATGTTAAATGTAGGCACATATATAAGAAAATATAGTTGGCTCTTATTTCAAATAGTTAATATACTTTGGTGAGAAAAGATAATATAAAATAATGAGAAAACAAAATAAAAAACCAACAAAGTAACTCTTATAAAGTGCTTCATGAAGGCTATAAATATAATGGGATGAAAAAATATAAAGAATTCATGATATGTTAATTAGAAGCAATTATATAACGTAAATAATAATATCACATGGGTCAAAATTTATTAATGTATGTAGAAATGTACATTCAGCACCTAACATTAACAAGTCATCATGCTGGGTTTTGTGAAGGATGCAAAGAATAAGTTATAGCCCCTGTTTTCAAAGAGCTTCCACTATATTCAGTAAATAAGAGAAATATATGTACTTGTAATCTATGCACGCTACAATTATATGAAAATTAACAGAGATACTCAGGGTTTTAGAAAAGAATTACAGTCATTTCTAGACAGGTGTGGCAGTGTTTTGCAAAGGTGGTGGCACTGGGGCAGGGTCTTAAAGCGCTATGACATTCATTCATTCCACAGGTATTTATGAAATGTCAAGCTTGCATCAGATAAATAAAACTAATTTTGTGTAATCACTGAGCTCATGACTTTTTCAAGGTCATTAAGGTCCTAAAGAGCAGAGAAAGTATTTGAATCCAGGTAGCCTTGACTCCAGATCTTCTCCTTTTTTTTTTTTAATTGATTTCAGAGAGAGGAAGGGAGAGGGAGAGATAGAAAGATCAATGATGAGAGAGTCATTGATCGGCTGCCTCCTGCACGTCCTGCACTGAGAATCGAGCCCACAACCTGGGCATGTGCCCCGACTGGGAATCGAACCTCAATCTCCTGGATCCTAGATCGATGCTCAACCACTGAGCCACGCCAGCCAGGCCAGAGCTCTTATTTTTAATCACCTCTAATAAAAGATATACTAATAGTTGAGATAGAGTATATGAGGACACAGAGGGGATAGCATCTATTATTTTTGCAAAAGGCAAAATATAAATTGCCCACGAGACTATTTTGAATATAATCTGTAATTAAAAGGTCAGATATAAAATCAGAGATATAAAAAATCTTAAAACAACAATATATAGAGGTAAGTAATCCCTTAAAATTTAGAAGTGAACATCATCAGGAAACACAAGTTAGCATGCTGCTGCTGCTGCTTTTGTTTTGCATCAGGGCCAAATCAGGAGAGAAAAATATTTATGAATTATATTTTTCAGTTTAAAAAGAAAGTATTTTGGTTGAGTAGAATTGGAAGAAGTGGTTATATTTGTTATTTGAATTAATTACTTCATTAAAAATGAGCATGTCAATGAAAAATTTGGTACAAGACAAATTTTAATATTCAGGAATATTTTTTAAATAGTTATTGAGAGGCAGCTTTCTAGTTTTGAGTGTGGAAATGTGTTTTCTGACTGCATCATTCAATGAGTTGATCTCATGTGGTGTTTGACATGGTTGTATAGAGACAAGACTGGTGGACCATCAAGAGAGAATTTTGAGGGAAAACTAATATTGAGGAGATAAGCAGAGGTGGAGACCCAACAACCGAGAATGAGAAACAATCGGCAGAGGTACAAGCTACCTCGGGGTAATATTTACAGAAAGGGTAGTGAGCAAGGAAAAATGCTGCACAGAAGTTCCTGAATGGGCGACAGAAAGACATTTGATTTGGAGTTTTGGTGATTATTGATGCCTTTGATGAAAGCATGTTTGATAAAAAGCAAAGTTACATAGATTTCTGTATTATCTATTACCACTGATATACTACCCTATAGCTTCGTAGTTTAAATCAACCATTTTATTTTTCACTTTCTGTGCTGGACACTTAGTGGCTGCCTCAATTTGGAAACTCATATTCTGGAAAATTTTCTTTTATTTCATCTTTAAGTTTTTTCCCTCCACCAATTTCTCTTTTCTTTCTCTTTGAGGGTCTGCTCTTGGACAGATGTGAAATCCCCTGGACTGATACTCTAATTTCTTAGTCTCTCTCCTCCCTCCTGTCTCTGAGTTTACTTTCTAGCCTGTGTCTGAGACTGGCGGCATCGGTGTCGTCTGCAAGCTTGTTAGAAATGCACAGCCTCAGGTCCCCCCCAGATCTACTGAATCTTAATATGCATTTTGTCAAAGTCCCCAAGAGATTTGTACATACATTAAAATCTGAAAAGTACTGTTCTAGCAGTCATTATGTCAAATTTTTACATCTCTGCTGCCGTATTGTTATGACACTGGTCTTCTTTGTTCCCTGAATAATCCATTTTATAATAGCATTCTGCCTTTGTTTTGCAAAGAAACAATCTTATTTTCTCTCTCTGATAATATAATTATACATTTTGGAGCTTTGCCCCTACTCTTGCATGGTCTCTGCTTCTTTAAGTGTCTTAATTGGTTCGTCAGTTTTAGTCTCTGCCATTCATGTGAGGTTGTTCTTCAGATATCTAGTAATTTAGACTGTTGGCGTTTAAAGTGACATAGCAAAAAGCTCAGTGGTAGCTCATGTGTGTTCTGGGCTTGTTGAAATGGATATGATGTGAGTGCCTGGCCTTATCAGATCAATATGTGAAGGGTGTGTGTGTGTGTGTGTGTGTGTGTGTCATAGATCAGTCCATTTCTACCAGGTTTATAAGTCTGAATATTAACAGCATTGTGGTGAATTTGGGGGGCAATCACCATTGATAATACAGATTTTACTTAAGCTACTTTGTATTCGATAAGATCAAATAGCCACCTTTAGTCTCCCTAGTGCCTGGGAACTCAAAGTCTATTGTATCAACATATATAGAGACTAAATCTGCCACCCGTTTGTCACAGAGGAGGGTGGAAAGGAAATGCTGCTGGTTGGAGTGTGGGGCCTGGCAGTTTAAATGCCCCGCGTACCAATGTCCTTGTGTTTAGCGTCACCCAGCGCCCTCTCCCTCGGTGTACTGTGCCAACTCCCAAATCTTTCTGAAGTTTGGGACCACAGGTCAGTTCCCTTCTTAGTTTTTCTTCTGTGGGTATTTAATTTTCAGTTTTCTTAACTCTGATAAAGCAGTTGCTCTTTATATCTCAGCTTTATATATTCAAAAATTGTGCTGAATATCTTGTCTTTGTCACCTTCTTTCTTACCACTTTTGTCCTTGCGAATTTATACTTTCTGTTGGCTGTCATTTCACTATGGGGTGGAATTTTTAAAATTGTGTGTCCTGTGGTCCCTGTTTAAAAGGGTTTCTTTTTTCTTACTTTTTATCTTTTTAACAATCCTGTCCCTTCGAGATTATATTGTGATGAGCTAAGAAAGGAACTTCCAAAAGATAACATGCTTGGCCAAGGTCAAAAACCTAGTAAAGACATTCAACTTGAAGCCACATTTTCTGACTTCTAGTCCTCTGGTCTTTCTACTATTCTCTATATCAGGGGTGGGTCAGCAAACTACAGACCATGAGTCAAGTCTGGCCCACTGAATGTTTTGTAAATCATGTTGTATTGAAACACAGTCAATAAATTTGTTTATGTATTATCTGTGGCACCTTCCACATTATGGGGTCAAGAATTTCCAGAGAGGTCAAAATACTTACTACCCAGACCTTTGCAGAAAAAGTTTGCCAATCTGTACTCTAAATTCTTACATGCTACCCCTAGTACCCTGTTCTATTAGCCCTGTCTCAACCTTTGCACATAGTCCCACCTCTGGAAAATGAACATCTCCATTTAAGAAGTTAGTGTATCTCTCTTAACATTGTGTGTGTGTGAGTGTGTGTTCAACCAGCTCCTTAAATAATTTTATAAAATATGTAAATTCTGGTTGAGTTTGTTCCCCAAGTTATCCAGGAGCATTTTTTGGTACTGTTTAATTATTTTCTTTCATAAAAATATTTATAACTGTCAAGGCACCTGGTAGATTTTGTAAAAAGGCACTTGAACACTTCCTTCAGCTCTTTGGTCCAGAATGATTTGCAGAGTTGATGACTTCGGAATGTCGCTGCCAGCTATGTGAACACATCTGGATTTGGTCAAGCAGCATAATTTTGTCCTTGCTAACCAAATAGAAGCATCTGCCACATCTGTGTGTCTTGTTAAATCCTAAGTGATACTGGTCTTGTTAAAAGCCTGGACATTCGCACAAATGCTTAGGCTCTGTCTCATTCATCTGATAAATTAATGAATCTTTTCCTATCTCTGACCCCACAAAATAGGGTAAATACAGAAAGGTAATCTATTGGCACATACAGGCAATTGTAAAACATGCATTTACCAGTTTTAATATGTTTTTAATTTGTGTCTCATTAGGAGCACTGTTTTTAGTTCAAAGCATGGTTGTGATAAAGAGTTTTCACGTGTATAATTCAAACCACAAAAAACCATAATTTCCAGCACGATGGACTCTGTTGTGCTGCCATCAAAGGCACAGTCCTTGGAGATTAGCTGCCACATACTAAAACCTCACATTCCAAAAACAATTAGTCAGCAACGTATGACTGCACTTCAAAGTGAACAGAACATCCAAATGCATTGAAAGAATTCTGTTTGAAAAAATGTTAAGAAAGATACACTAAGCAGGCTGAGAGAGAATAAGCACACAGTATTGTAGGTAGCACTATACAAAACAAAGAGGGTGGGAGAGCACCTGATCTGGGCGTCGAAGGAACTGCTTTTCACTCTCATTTCTGCACTAACTTCCTGTGACATACACTTCTCATAGGTATCAGCTTCATTACAAAAAAGCGAAAATGCAAAGGGACACAAACTTGTTTGGGCTCTAGAGAAAAATAACTCTGACAGCCGGCTAATGTTACACTTAGCCCTACATATATTTCCAGCTTCATCAAGTCTCAAAGGGAATTTTTCACAGAGCAAAATCCTTACATTCAAAATCCTAAGGAAAAGGTTTTTCATAAGTAAAGGGAAAATTAGCAATTCATCCAACTCCTGAAGCAGCTTGTAGAAGTGCATCGTGGGACAGAGACCTATGGGAATGTCTCCCTTATTAAAATATCCCAACAGGAAAAAAATCAGAATCTGAACATGCTTGTCTGAGCCAAGAGTGTCTTGTTGAATGGCACATGATTAACCATGTGCATATTAAAATACATTGAAAAGCTGTTTGAATTGTGTTATGAAATAATTTTAAGACTTTATATCTTTAGAGCTGTTTTAGAGCCACAGAAAAAGTGAGAGGGAGGTACAGAGATTTCTCGATACTCCCCTCTCACCATGCATGCATAATTTCCATCATTCAAATCACCGGCCAGAGTAGTGCATTTGATGAACCAACATTGACAGGTTGTAATCACCCAAAGTCAATAGTTTACCTTAGCCC
The DNA here is from genome assembly GCF_054644295.1 of Miniopterus natalensis. Lineage (NCBI taxonomy): Eukaryota > Metazoa > Chordata > Mammalia > Chiroptera > Miniopteridae > Miniopterus > Miniopterus natalensis. Next base: position 17,740,446 of record NC_142091.1, read on the forward strand.
TTACTCTTGGTGTTGTGCTTTCTATGGATTTGGACATATAATGCCATGTATCCATCATTATAGCATCATACAGATTATTTTACTGCCCTAAAAATCCTGTGTTCCACCTATTCACCTTTCCCCTGTTTCCCCACCCCAATCTCTGGGAAACACCAACTCTTTTACTTTCTCCATAGTTCTGCCTTTTCCAGAACATCATATAATTGGAATCTTATAGTATGTAGTCTTTTCAGATTGCATTTAAGTTTCCTCTGTTTCTTTTCATGGCTTGATAGATTTTTTTTTTTTTTTTTACCTTTTTATCATTCTTTTTAAAAATATATATATATCTTTATTGATTTCAGCAAGAGGAAAGGAGAGGGAGAGAGAGAGATAGAAACATTAATGATGAGAGAGCCATTGATTGGCTGCCCCCTGCACGCCCCCTACCGGGAATTGAGCCTGGAACCAAGGCATGTGCCCTGACCGGGAATCGAACTGCAATCTTTTGGATTGTAGGTCAATGCTCAATCACTCAACCACATCAGCCAGGCTTGATATATCATTTTTATTTTAGCACCAAATATTACTCTATTGTCTCTATGTAGGACAGTTTATTTATCCATTCACCTACTGAAGGACATCTTGGTAGCTTCCATGTTTTGTCAATTATAAATAAAGTTGCTATAAGCATGTATGTGTAGGCTTTGGTGTGCACTAAAACAATAGTTTGACCAAATCTTGGAGTTACACTCTGTCCTTTCCATATGCTTAATTCATTTGGATTACCTAACTTTCAGCATTAGGCATTCACTTCAAATAAAATTGGGTTGACAATATTGTTGTAGGTTGAATTGTGTCCACCAAAATGACATGTTGAAGTTCTAATCGCTGGTACCTATGAATGTGACCTTATTTAGAAATGGGGTCTTTAGAGATGTAATTTTGTTACAATGAAGTCATATTTTATAAAGGTGAGCCCTAATCCAATAAAACTAGTCTTCTTTCATAAGAAAAGAAAACAGACACAAGCACATAAGCAAAACACCATTTAAAGATGAAAAAGAGAGTAGTTTTGTAGCTGCAGACTAAGAAATAACAAAGATTGAAGGCCATCATTAAAAGCTAGAAAGAGTCAAGGAAGGATTCTACCTAGAGTTTCAGATGAATCACTGCCTTGCTAAGCTTAAACATTTCTGATGTGTAAGCTCCAAATTTTAAGAGAATAGATTTCTGTTGTTTTAAACTACCCAGTTTTTAGTATTGTCATGGCAGGTAAAGGAAGTTAATACAAATGAAAATTAATTTAAAAAATTCAGATTATCAGACCTACCTTCCATTTTATTTATATTAACAATGACTATCTTGAGTACAGAGAACATAAGGCAACATATTTGAGATAAACAACATGTGAATTAAATAAATCTTAAGAGTGATTTCTTTAATCTCTTTTTTTCCTTCCACACAAGATAAATCATTGATTTCCATGGTGGAGACTATGTAAGAATCTAAATTGCAAATAATCAGCTAATTGTTTTTTCTTTTTTGGTCTAACATGTGTATCGATCAGTCTCATTTTAAGTCCTGAATATCACATATTGTCTTTTAAAAATCTGAAATAAGCCTGGGTTTCACAGTTGAATTTACTTAGGCATTTCCTTCAGATTGCTTTGTCTGTTTTCTGAAAACATTATTGTAAAGTATTTTTGATCTTCTGTGGGAACTAACAATCCATTATGTAGAGAATAGTAAGGAAACATTTGGTTGGGGAAAGAATTGCCGGCAGCAGGTTTAATGAATGTGCTATGTGAGGCTTGGTTGCCTATGTTTTAATATGTAAAGATAGATGCCCTTAAATATTGTTGTTCTTCAAATTTAAGATATTAAAATCCTTCAAAAGATCATTGCCAAATCTGACATGTGTGATACCAGCAATATATAGTGAAGGCATAAGAACAACAAATGAAACAATAGAGTTGCTTGTTGGCCAAGCATCTGGAGCTCTGTTACTTGTGGAAGATGATACTTATGGCTTTTAAGCTACTTAGATTTTAAGGTTTAAACTGGAACTTTGATCTTTCTAGCTATTGTGAAAACTTCTTGACGTCTGAGTGCCACAGCGCAAAGAACGATTGCCCAGAGAATTTTAATTAGCAAAGTGGACCCCACAACATTTACCACCCCATTAGGGGGCTGGGGAGGAAATTAATATTTGTTGAATAATTATGGCCAATATCAATGACTGATATGTCACTAAATGCAGGGTCTGTAAATAGCAAGACACACAGATGTTTTGCCCCCAATTTAATCTCCATAATAGTATATTTATTCAATTCAATTTTATAGATGAGGAAACCAAGGTTTAACACTTGTGTCTCCATTGCCTAAGATATAGTAAGAGTTCAGTGAATGGTTGCAAAAAGGAAGAAGGAACAGAGAGAAGAAAGGAAGGAAGAAGAAATTAAAAAAGGGAAGGAAGGGAAGAGAGGAGTGGAAGAGAGAGGGTGGGCAGAAGTAGGGGAGGTTGGCTGATTTTCAATAATACTACTGGGATTTAAAGTTCTCAGACACAGAATTAGACAACATGCTTCCCAAATTCTTGTTCTTTCCATTCTCATGCATTCATTTTCTTTGGCATTGTTCTTGTACTTTTGGGTTTTTTTCTTCTTCTTTATTGAATTAGTAAGGTGACATTGGTTCACAAAACCATACAGGTTTCAAGTATACAACTCAACAAAGCAGCATTTGCACACTGCATCATGTGCCCAGTGCCCCAAGCAAAGTCTCTTTCTGCCCTCATCCCTTTGCCCATTTCCACATACCCCCTACCTTCCTTTCCCTCTTGCTAACTCCACACTGTTGTCTGTGTCTATGTGTTACAAATATATATATATATACACACACACTTGCTATATGCTATATGTTATACGTTATATGTTATATATATAATTTTTTTGCTTAATCTCTTCCCTTCATTCATCCAGCTCTCCAACCCCCTCCCCTGCCAGTCTGTTCCCTGTATCCATGCCTCTGCTTCTATTCTGTTCTTAAAAACCTATCAGTCTTTGTTCTTCCTCACGTGTTGACAAAGAGATCCTCCCCAATTCCAGGTATCACACAGAATACTGAAGACAGGGAATGGATGTTTAGATTTTCCTGCGGGCTTATATGTTTGTTCCCATATACTGTGGCCATTTTCACATTCAACATATAGGGTGGAAACAGAAGAAGGACAATTACTGATGGAATTAGTAATATAAATAACAGAACTAACACAAAGAATTGTGGTTAAGTGGAATTATTCTGTTGCAAGATTCTTATATTTTACATGAAATGATACAATATTAAATCCAAGTAAAATACAATAAATTGAAGAAGCCTATTTTAATTCTTAGAAAAACTATTTTAAAAAATAATGCAAGGAGATATATTTGAAAAGCCCAATAGAGGAATAAAAATAAAACAATATAAAAATAATCATTTAATGTAAAAGAAAGCACAAAAGGGAATAATAAGACATCATATGAGACAAATTAAAATAAATTGAAGACCATTATGATAAGTACATCAAATTACTTTTATTTATATTACATTAATTGTGAATGTATTAATCACACAAGTTTAAAAGGAGATTCAAACACTAAGATTCAACATTTTATTTTCTATAATATATGAACCTTAAATATAAAAAATTTCAGTTAAAAGTAAAAGTATAGAAACATATATTATGCAAGTATTATGCATAAGAAAACTGGCATGCCTATGTAAACACAGACAAAATTGATTTTAACACAAGGAACATGACTAGGGATAAAGAGGGACATATTATCAAGATAAAAATTACCAATCCAAATAGAAGACACAACACCCCCAAAAGTGTATACAGTGGAATTGAACAACACTACCAAATACATGCCTTGACTAACTGACCCTTATAAAACACTGCATCCAATAATTGTAGAATACACACTTTTCAAGGATATATGGAATGTTCACCAATGTATGTTCTCTGCCTATAGTAGAATTATATTAGAAAACCATAAAACAAAATATCTAGAAATCTCTCAATATTTTAAAATTAAGTAACTCACTTCTGCATGACCAGTGATGGATAAACAGAAAATATCAAAACGAAAATGATGAAATGTATGAACTGAATCATAACAAAAGTTTAACACATCAAATAGTGTGGCATGTAAATAAAGCAGTGATTAAAGAGGAAATTTATAATTCTGAAGAGCTATATAAGAAGATAAAAAAGGTCTAAAAGCAATGATCTAAGTTTTTACCAAAAAGAAGTTAGTAAAAGATAACTAAATTAATGTCACCATAAATTGAAGGTAGAAAATTGTCATTGTAAAGACAGAAGTCAGTGAAACAGCAAATGGTTAATGAGAAAAAAAACCCAAGCCAAAGTGGATTTTTTTTTTTTTGGGAAAAAACAAACAAACACAGTTTTTAAACTAACAAACCTATAGAAAGGCTAAACAAAATAGAGAAAACAAATTATCAAAGTAAGAAATGAAGGAAGAAGATATGGCTGAAACTCCTGTGGTCTTGGAACAATAAATATGAGGAAAAATCTATGTCAATGAATTTGACAACTCAGATGAAATGGACAAATTCATTCCTTTTAAAATTATTTTACAAAAAGATGAAATAGAAAATTTGAATAAGCTTTTAAAAAAAGAATGTTGAATTATCATAAACCTTTCCATAAAGAAAATGCCAAGCTCAGATGGTTTCACTGGTGAATTCTAACATTTAAGGAAAAAATATTACCAGTTGTGCATGAATATTCAGGCTGTAGAGGGTAAGACTATAAGACCCAGCTGGTCTTATGTGACTGGCATAACTCTAATACCAAAACCTACTGTTAGAAAAATAAACAATTTGCACTAAAAATCTCTAAAAATATATATTTAAACATTTTAAAGAAAATATTAGCAACTAACATACAACACTATATAAAAGAGTAGTTCATCACTACAAAATGGAGTTTATAAGAATAAAAAAATGCAAGATTTTTAAAAGCTTATTCAAGATAAGCAAGTTAATACTCAGCGATTCTATTCAACATTGTGTAGAATTTCTCTTTAGTATAAATGGGTAAGAAAAAATAAATTTAAAAGCTTAAAGTTTAGGTATAAGAAGTAAAAGTTCACCATCACAAATGACACAATTTATTATGCAAAAAAATCCCAAGGGGTATGTAAAACAACTACTTGATTTAATCAATGAATTTATACAACACAGGGAAAAAGTCAATTATATTTCTAATTGTTAGCAGCAAATAATTGAAAAATGAAGTTAAAAGTTGTATATATAGCAGCTTCAAAAACATAATATAAAATTAACAAGAGAGATTTAATATCACTGTACCATAAACTATAAATCATTACCAAAATAAAATGAAGAAATTAAGAGGTATACCATATTTCTGGATTGGAATATTCAATATTGTTAAGATGTCAAGTCAAATCTCCCTTAATCAGTCTTTGGGTTCAAAATAATCCCCGTCATAATCATAGCAGGCTTTGTAACAGAAATTAACAAGTTCATTTAAAAATGTATATGGAAAGTCAAAGAACTTTGAGTAGAGAAAAAAAATTAATGGAAAAGAATAATAAAGGTAGAAGCCTCATTATACCTGACTTCAGTATACAATTTAGAGCAACAGTAATCAAGATGCTGTCATATTGACATAAGAAGAGTGAACTCTATGAATTAAACAAAATGATGATTCTGAAATAGACCCACACATATATGGACATTTGGTTTTGCAAAGGCATTAAATCCCCTGACATATAAAAGGAAATTATTTTCAATTAATGATTCTGGAACAACTAGATATCCAAATGTGAAAAGAAAATTAAAGGATCACTCATAATATACCGTATATAAAATTCATTTGATATGGATCATAGATTTAAACAAGTATGTCAGAACCATAAAGATTCTAATGGAACACATATGAGAATATTTTTAGCACCTTGGGTTAACAAATAATAGTTATACAGGGTACAGAAGCCAATAACTAAAGAAAACTGTTAAAACAGACTTGGCCAAAATTAAGAACAAAAGATATCAATAACAGACAAGGCAAAGACCTGGAAAGAATATTGGATAGTCATATCTCATGAAAGACTTGAATCCGGAATATAAAGTACTCCTTAAACTTGGTTTTAAAAAGTTTAGTAAATAAATGGACCAAGTATTTAAAAAGACACTGAACAAAGAAAGATGAAAAAAATAGCCAATGACACATTTTAAAAAGCTCAATATTTTTGGTTTTCAAGGAAATAAAATGAAAATCACAATGAGAAACAGCTACACATACTTAGAATTATTAAAATCAGGATTCACATGACTGTTAGTGGTAGTGTAAAATAATACAACTCTTTTGGAAAAAGACAGTTTCTTCTAAAGTTTAATATTCATCTGCTCATGGCTCAACAATTATATTCTCAGCAGTCTGCATAGAGCAATACAGTTTTTCATAAAAATTATATAACCTATATGGTATCTTAATTCACAGTATCCAGCAACTATAAATGCCTATTAAAAGGAGATTTAATAAATCAATAGTGGTATATTCATTTCATGAAACACTATTCAGGAATAAAGAGAATGAACTACTTATACATACAATTACATCAGTAACTCTGAGAGTTACTATGTTGAATGAAAGAAGTTGGACATCAAGGAATACAGATTATTTGATTCAGTTAACATAACATTCTAATTTAAGCAAAACTAATCTATGAGGAAAAATCAGAAGAGTGATTGCTTTTAGGGGGTATTGTGTCACAGAGAACACGAGGGCTCCTTACCCCTTATGAAATATTCTGTATCTTGATAGGGATGTGAGCTATGGAGGTGGAACTCACTTCTAAATTCTAAAACTTGAAAAACTCTGAATTATAAAACTAAGACTTGTGCATTTCACTACATGTCAGTTTTACCTCAAAAAGGAGTTGTAAACAAATATGATTCTCAGTAATAAGTTTGCTTTTATAGAGATATGAGTTAGAAAAGCCGATACTAACTTCTGTGTCTTCTAAACTTAAGCAAAAGAGCAAACACATTGAGGAGACTGGAAGTGAAAGAGGGTACAGATGTGGAAATGACAACAGCTAGAATGTACCCACTATTGTTGGACTGAAACTGGAGATACTCTGAAATTACACGAATGGGTAAAAAGTATAAGCATGAATTATGCTAATGTATGCGTATATGTGCGTATGTTAGCTCTATGAGAAGGCCTAGAAGTAATGGCACGCCCATAGTCATGTGCATACTTAGGACCCAGATCTTGTTTTGCACCTAACAAGAAAGAAAGTCTGTTTGTAGAAACCCTTGATTCCAGATTTGGGGAAGGAGAAGTTCAAGATGAGCTTGGATCAACTTTTGCCAGAAGTGAGGGAGTGCTCAAAAAATCCAAGGGACATGGCAAAATGACACAGAAACCTTCTCAAAAGGATTTCCACTGGTCAAATCTGGGATGATTGTAGCAATAAAATAAATAATGAGAGTAATAACTTATAAACTATTGCATAAAACAAGAGCTGATGAGTCCATGCTGATAAAACAAATGAATAGATTAATTAATGAAAAGGGAGGGAAAGCTCTCCCTTGTAATAGAATGCCAACTAATAAATAATAGAAAAAATAATGGAATTTAAAATTTGTCAATTAATGTTAAAAGCAGTGGCTAGAAATTTGATGGGAATCAGATATTTCCATTAAATCAAAGCATCTTTCTACAAATTGCTAGTATGGAGACATCACCATAACTAAGCTACAAAACTAACATGGTCAATGTGAGGGTGAACCAGCATCGGTTGCCTTCTGATGTGAGGCCTTGGGAAAGCCAGGCCATCTCTTCACTGCTGACCTTGCCACGATATCAATCTAAGTATGAGGAAAACTCAGACAACCGCAAATGCAGGAATATTCTTCAAAACAATGCTCTCCAAAAGAAATAGCTCAAGAACAAAAATAAACCTGAAGAATTATTTTATATGAAAAAGGGCTAAAGAGACATACAATTGAATCTTAAAGGTGATCGTAAGTTGGATCTTGAACCAGGAATAAAAATGAAATATAAATATCATTGTGGTAAGTAATAAAATGTGTATATAGAATGTTGTTTAGATAATGATATATCAATGTTAAATTTCCTATATTTTATAACTGTTCTTTGGTTTTATAAAGGTGTTTCTTCGATCTCAGGAAATAGTCACAAAAGTATTTAGGGGTAGTAAAGATCATGATGGTTAAAATGACTCTTCCACATACACACACGCAGTGAATAAGAAACAAATGGCAAATATAAACAGTTGGCGAATCTGGCAGGTATATAAAAGATCCTCGTTTTATTCATGCAGCTTTTCCATAATTTTGAAATATCAAAATAAAAAGAAACAAAGAGAGGTAAAGAACTTAAAGACTTCTTCAGAAGGAGTTGGTAAATTTAAAACTACAACTAGTTGACAGATGGGGCTAATTACTCAGGAGAGTGGGCTTTTCTTGAGCAGTTACTTCTGTGAGATACAATCAGAGCAATTTTAAGGGGACTCACACAAAAAAAGATCCCAAAGCTACCTGTATGTTATGTCCCTGCTCACTACAAATGACCCTTTACTGCAAATAGCAAATTTTTTCATTCAAAAGGCTGTGTCAAAGCAATTCTGCACACTCAACTGACAACTCTGCGCCCTACTTTCCTAAAATAATTAGGTTATTTGGAAACTTCAATTCTGTTTTTTCCCCAACTCTCCATATCTTTATATCACACTCAAGATACTCTGTGCCATCAATAATCCTGAACTTCTTGTTTCAGAAAACTTGTTCCTTTTTCCAAATTTACTTCCCTTTATCCCAGAACAACACTATTCCTCCACTACTGCTTTCATCCTGCCTGGCCTCCTGAATAAGAAATCTCATTCTGTCGCATCGCCAGGGAGCTTCCAGCCTTCTCTTTCTTTTTGCATCATTACTCTAGCTTCCATTTCTATTGATATATTTTCCAAATGTGTATATATAGGATGCCCCCCAAAATGTATGCACACACTTTGAATAATTATAAAGGCAGTGTTTATTCAAATGCATTTCATTTTTAAAATTGAGCAATCAGCTGTTAAAGTTTGTATACATTTTTGGGGTACACCTTATGTATATTTTATGCGACCTCCTTACCCCCTCACATAGTTGAGTTTTTTAAGGCTTTTTTTAAAGAGCAGATTTAGGTTTACAACAAAATTGACAGGAAGATAGAGATATTTCTCATATACCCCATGCCGCATAGCCTTCCCCATTGTCAGCATCACTCCCAGAATGATACATATTTTTACCCAAAGGTCATAGGTGCTATTATTCTTTTTTTCTTGCAAATCAAGAATGGTTTTCTCTTGACTTTAAACTTGGAATTATTTCATATATGTAAAAAATACAGCTTTTGTATTTCACAAATCTGCAGAATTTTCTTCTGGCATTGATATCACCATGTAGATACCTGAAGAAACTGGGCTGTTCTTTCTTCTTCATCACTCCTTTGTTACCACCTGCATGACTATACAGCCCTTCCTTTATTCCTAAAATTAAGAGATACTGTACTTAAGGTGTTTGAACTACCTTTTCAATTAGATACAATCTTTATATCAGAAAATGTTTTCCTACTGTATAATTGAATATATTCTGCATCTTCCCTGGTTTCATTAACCTGATACCTGTGGGAAAATTCTCACCTCTCTCATGACATTCCCTGGACCAGTTGCGGCAGCTGAATTCTATGGGCACCAATTACAGGCAATCGTGATTGGTGCTACTTGCTAGTACAATATGGTGGCCTTGGCCTACTTAGACCTAAATATAGTCATTCCAATAAGTTATTTGCAGGAGAATATTTTTAGAACTCTGACAATCACCTCTCCTGAAGTTGGTATAGTCTTTGAGGTCAGAGAGGTATATGCTTATTTCTAATGCCTGGACTGAATTGTGAACATGAATACTTCATGAAGGATATTTGTCTATAATTTTATTTTTCTAGTAATACCTTTCTCTGGTTTGCTAGCCTTATAAAATGAGAAAAAAATATTTTCTTTTCTATTTTCAGGAAGTGTTTATATAGATTTGGTATTAATTCCTCCGTAACAATTTGATAAATATTATAGTGAAGCCATCAGTTCTAGAGTCTTTCTTGGAGTGATTTTTAACTGCTAATTTAATTGATGAAAACTCAACATTATCTACTTTTTCATGAGTAGGCTCTAGTAGTTTGGGCCTTCTAAGATATTCCATAATTGTCAAAGTTGTTAAATTTCTTGGAATATAATTCATCACAATAATATGTTAGCATAATTTTAATGTTAGTGGTTACATCTCACATTCATTCCTAAAAATGTTTATTTTACATTCCCTATGTTTATCAGTCTTGTTGGAGATGTGTGAACATTATTGCTCTGATTAGAGAACCAGCTTTTCATTTCATTAATTTTCTCTCTTGGTTATTTTCTGTTTCATTGGTTCTTGCTCTTATCCTAATTATATTTTTCCTTATGCTTACTTTGCATTTGGTTTGCACATTTTTTCTTCTTACTTTCTTAAAGTGGACGATTACATAATTGAATGAGATTTTTCTTGTTTTCCAATAAAGCATTTAATGCTATAAATTTTCCTCTTGGCACTGTTTTGAATATGTTCCTAAATTTTTGATATGTTTAATTTTCAATTTTATTAAATGGAAAATATTCTCCATTTTTCCTTTTGACTTCCTCTATGACCCAAAGTTATGTAAATGTGTATTGTTTAATTTCAAATACTTGAGAATTTTCCATATATTTTTCTATTGATAGTTTCTAGTTTAATTCCATTTTGCTTAAAGTGCTTTATATTATTTTAATTTCTTATAGTTGGTTGAGACTTATTTTATGGACAAGAATGTGGTTCATCTAAATGAATATTTCATGTATACTTTGAAAAAATATGCTTTCTGCTCTTTGCAGTTCACTTATTTCATAAAGGTCAATTAAATCAAGTTAATTGATAATGTTTAATCCTCTATATCCTCAGTGATTTTTTTCTTTAGTTGTTCTATTAATTACTAAGAAATTAATGTTGAAATATCCAACTGTAATTCAGAATCTATATATTTTTCCTGTCACTTCTAACAATTTTTACTTCATATGCTCTGAAGCACTATCATTAGGCGCATTGGGTTTGTTATATAATTCTTAGTGAATTAATCTCTCTATTATTAAGTAATATGTTGTTTTTCTCGCTTTATTTTGAATCTTGTAATTTTTGGTCAGGTGCCTGACATCATGTGTAAAATACTAGAGACAGGCAAATCATATCAGCACCAGCAAATACTATTCTATCATGCAGTTATTAGTAGTGTTGAGTCAATGTTGTCATGATTTGAGGTGAGTTTGGGTGTGTGGTTGCTATGGCTACCTTTGTGCAATGTAGTCTCAGATTCCTCCAATGGCTTTCTTATACTTGGATTTGAGTGCTGAAAGTTTTTTCACAATATTTGTGCTCCACCTTCAGATGTTAGCCAACCCTGAATACCAGTGCCACATAGGATTCTCTCTCCATGCTCTTACCCGCCAAGAGCAATAGATTCTACCTACTGCTTAACAGGCACTTTCCAGGTTGGTTGTTAAGCGGTAGGAGATTTCTCTGTTGTTATTCAAGCTCTGTCTAATATAAGCACTGTGTGTCTGGGTCTTGGAGATGGGCACTTGCAGCTTTCCTGCCACTTTTTTCCAAGGCAGGCAAATGCTGTCTTGTACCTGTAGTGAACCTTGCCTGAAATTTTCCTGTTCCTACATCAATGAAAGACCTCTAATTTAACTTTTCAGGGTTCAAAAGTATTCTTTCTCCTCCCCTTTCTCTAGCAAAAACAACTATTTATTCCTTGGAGGTAATACAAATTTCTACCTTTCCACAAAAGCTTAAACATTTTGCTCCTTATCAGAGAATGGACTGTGTGGGGTGTTGGGTCTCCATGCCTTTCTTGTAACACATGCTGATCATGTGTGTATCAATCAGGGCTCAATAAGAGAACTAAATCACCAGAATATATTTATTAGGCATTTGGCCTTAATCAATTGCTGTAGCTAGTTAAGCAGTCATTTTTTGTCTTTTGATGTAATACTAGAACTTGAAACCCATTGGGCAAGCGATTGGGAAGAGAAGATGAATATAAAAGGGGAAGATGAAGAACAGGCTGGAAACTCCAAGCACAGGGCAGAGTCTTATTAGGATAAACTGAACCCCTGTCAGGTTATATTGCTTCCTGAACTGGGGATCCAGGGAAGGGTAAAGAAGCATCCTGCTGTAAAGGTGAATCAGCCTATTAACAAAGTGTGTAAGCTGCAGATGGCTGCTGATACCCCTCCAGCCTCCAAATCTCCCAATAATACCTCTTATAGCACTCTAACTGGTAACACACACTAACAGTAATTTGGGAAATATAATAATTCACCCTGGCCAAGGTGATTCCTGAAAAAGTCTTCACACCATTCTCAACTTCTGTACCCTAAGGTAAGAGATTTCTAGTCTCCCCCCCTCCCCACTCTAAGCTTTCCATATGTACCCAGTCATTTTCCAGTGTCATGGAAAAGAGCACAGGGATAGGTGTGAACTTTGCTTGTGTCTGAGGATCCCACAAGTTCAGTTCAAACTGAATGAACAAAAATGTTCATTCAGGCGTATGATTAAACCTGCCTACATTTAAATAAAGAAGAGCCTTAACTTGTATATAATAGTATAGGGAAGACTTGGGTTAACAACAGTTATGAAAAAAAACATGGATGACATTTGAAGTTGACTACAAACTAAACATAAGAACACAGCTGATGCTGACTGTGGAAGTGAACCAACGCAAGCTTTAGTTACAACAGAAGAGAATTTTCAGTGGCAGATAGTGGCGGTTGGGAATGAGTTAAGGAACAGGCAGACAAGGGGTCTAAAACAATGCCTTAGAAAGAATAATTGTGGTCATTGAGAATGTTATACTTGGAGAAGGGGAGGTCTGGGAGAGTCTCAAATATCGGAGGACTGTTATATGGAAGACGGAGCAGACTGTTCCGTGTAATTCCATAGTAGAGAAAAATGACCAAAGTATCGAACAAATTTTCATTTAATATAAGAAAGCACTAAAAAATAATAGATCAATGGTCACTTCCATGGGAATTTATGGGATATGGAGATGAAAGAGGCAGGCAAGGAATGGGTCAGTGGCTCTAAAATCTGTCTGCACAATAACATCAACCAGGAAGTCAATCAAATGTACAGTTGTCAGGACCCCGCATCCCAGAGTTTTAATAGATGTAGAATTGGGGAAAGGCTCCACTACTTTTTAAAAAAACCTTCAGAGATGAAACTAATGTACTATTGCCAAGGCCAAGAATCAGTGGATCAGATGGTCTTCAGGATCCAATAAAACTCTCTAATTCTGGGATATTTAACTAGACTGAATTCCTATTTTAAAAATGGGAATATATCATAGAACTGCATTCTGTTTACCATAGTCATTTTCTGAAGTTGCCAAGCATAAAAATAAATCAATAAAACTGCATTTCTCTGGCCCAGTTTCTACAGTTGTTCTATTCCAGAATTACTTAAATGAGTAACAATTGCTGCCCCAATTCAGCCAATTCTCTAGCTCTTACTGGCTGATTCAATCCTGAATTTTCTTTATCCCGGTGCTTTTGAGCCATGTGTTCTCTAGTTTTATATATTCTTTTGAAGAATACTGTTTTTCATGCTGAGTGTATCTATAGTATCACTATGATATATGGCTGAGTCCTTAGTTACTAAACATTCCCAAACTTTCATTTATGTGTCAATCATAAACCCTTTGAATTGAACAGAGATACCTCTAGAAGATGCCTCTAGTGATAGATAATTTTCCCATCTATATAGAAAACTTTCAGTGGATTTTCAAAATTTTATTCAAATACCCAATATTATCTCCTGCTTCCCTCTCTTTCACTCTATTTTGGGTTCATGGGCTTTATTGCTTTTCCGCTTGCTTACCAAGACACTTCTCTCAAGGATGACTGCTCATGTTGGTCCCTCTTACTTGTGCACTCTCACTAAAAAGCTGCATGACATTCTTTTTTCTTTAACCAAATGGCACTCCATCAGAGATGCCATCCTTGAGCAACCTAACTCTCTCACACTTGTATATTTCCTTTCGTAGCACTGGCCATTTCATGCTATAATTTTAATTTGTTTGCCTGTTTCTTTTCACCTTCTTCTAACTAATATGTAAACTCAGTTCATTTTTATTACTGGTTTTATCCCCAGTGTCCATATCATTGCCTCACACATAACAGGAGCTTCGTAAATATTTGTTGAATGAATAAGTGAAAGAATGGATAATAGGGAAATTTCATGACCAGGGATTGTAATTTGCTAGTCAATCAAAGACTGGCTGTAGAGCTTTAATGTGGATTATCCAGGCCTCCTGCTTTTCTCCGTACTGAGGTCACTGGTTGCAGAGATGAGAGTCAATACAAGGAGAGGGAAAGAGATTTGAGAGTTAGCCAAGTGGAGCCTTAGGTTTTTATTCTTTTAGTGATGGTTGTAAACATGTGTCCTAGTTAATTTAACTCATAATAGAATACACAAAGGAGCCACCATAAACAAGTATGGGGACATGCAAAACTACAAGTAATTAGAGATTCAGTTTCCAGACCACACACAACAAAGGTGCGTGTTGGGCATTGTTATACTTTCAAGGTAGAATATTATCTTGGCTTTTACAAAGCATTTGCTTAAAACAATAAACACAGTAATTTAATTATCAGTTCCATTTAATTACTGGGTAATATACTTAATTGATATACTCTAATTCCAGTCCTGTTAAATGTAGCAAATCTCTGGTGTGAAATAATTTTAACAATCAACATAAAAATAGTGAGCACATTAGTGTAATTTTATATTCTGCATAGATCTTAACAGTTTAGCTCAACCTAATTAAAGCTTACATTAGAAATATGAATGTTTTGTATACATAAGTGGTTTGAGTTCCAAACAGCTGCCTTTACAAATACATTGTAAAAATACATTTATCAAGTAAACTTGATTTCAAATTTCTCTGGAGGATACATTCTAAAAAAAAAAAAAAAGTGTTTGAGCCAGCTGAAGTCTCCATTTCTCTATGAAATTTTCACACTGCTGCTGTACATGTAAAGCATTTAACGCCAGTTAATCCTTTAGTTACTAGGCTCTTTCCTAATCTTGTCCATACCTCTATCTTGACAACATAAAAATCTGCTTTGGTCAAATTCCTTGTTGTACTCTATATGGCAAAGTCCTTATCAAGCCTAAGAGGAGTCAATATAAATCTGAATTACTTGTTTTTACTTATTACCAAATTATGTTTAAATTGGAATTATCTGACAATCTGTGTATACATAAAGGAAATTGATAAGGGCAAATAACTTATATAATCAAACATTTCTGAGTCAAGCATACTTAAAAATGCAATGCAACTGTTTAGATAAATAGCCAAGGTCGGAAAACAAAGAAACAAAAGAGGAAGAAGATAAAGATAAAGTGGAGGACCTTGAAGAGATGAATTTTCATTGTACATTGGGGCAAAAATGTAGATGGAAAAGTAAATTATAATACCAAACCCAGTAGAAAATTATTAAGTCTCATATCCATTTTTAAACAATGGGACATAAATTTTCTAAAATTTGACGTTACATTATGGTAACTCTTTTGTCAAAAGTAATAGTTGCAGAGAGAGAGAGAGAAAGAGATCCATAGATTTACATATATCATATTGACAATCAGGAGGAAATGAGTCAGGTGAAGGCCGTGGAGACTAGACACCTATTTTGCAACTTTAACTTCTGTGAGTCTCAGTTGGATCATCTTTAAATTGGTGTTAGTAATTTCTGTCCCACACATGTCCCAAGGTTATTTTTAGAGTTGAATGGAATTGAAGAAGAAAGGCCTTTGTGGCTGTAAAGACATGAGGAGGCCAACACAGCCCTTGGGTTTTGTGTCCCTCCTAATTCGTGTCATTCTGAATGATGAGAATGACATTTTACTAAAAAGCAGGACTGTGTCTTAGCAACATATATGGTTTTAACCATATTTCTTTCTTCCCCCATGATCCATGGCTGATTCCAGCACTCACGTATCAGTACTACAGCCAGTCCCAGGCCATCTCCTTCTTGGGATACATATTTTTCTTCAAATCATTTTCTGAGCCATTTTCAGTGTTCTCAAGCTATACTAATGTCCTATAAATAGCTGTACATTGACTTTCAAAACTAATACACTTAACTTGGGATGGGAAGTTTTGAGTTTACAGAAAAACTGAGCAGAAAGAACAAAGTTCTTGTATATCCCTCACAGTTCTCCCTATTATTAGTATATTGCATTTAGTACATTTTTTTATAATTTATGAAACAGTATTGATACATTATTATTAACTAAGGTCCGTAGTATATATTAGGGTTCACTCCTGGTGTTGTGCAGCCTCTTATGAGTTATGACAAATGCACAATGACACATATACACTATGATAGTTGATAAAGTATTGTTTCACTACCCTAAAAATACCCTTTGTTCTATCTGTTCATCCCTTCCTCTTCTTTCTCTCCCCTAAAAGCAATTACTCATTGCCCTTTCCAGAATGTCAAATAGTTGGAAGCATACCATATGAAGCCCCTTCAGACTGTTTTTTCACTTAACAATATGCATTTAAGTGTTCTCTACATCCTTTAGTTGCTTGGTAGCTCATTTATTTTTAGCACTGAATAATATTCTATTGTATGAATATATCACAGTTTGTTTAGCATTCACCTACTAAAGGACATTTTGGTTGCTCCTAGTTTGAGGCAATTATGAATAAATAAAGCTGTCATTTTAAATATCCACATGCAGGTTTTTTTCATGAACGTAAGTTTATAACACTTTTGGGTAAATATCAAGGGCATGATTGCTGGATTATATGGTAAGAGTGTGTTTAGGTTTTAAGAAACTGCCAGACTGTCTTCAAAGGTGGCTATGCCATTCCTGTCAGTAATAAATGAGAACTCCTTTAGCTCTATATGCTTGTCAGCCCTTGGTGTTGTCAGTGTTTTGGATATAAGCCATTCTACAATGTATGATGTGGTATTGTTTTTGTTTGTTTGTTTTTTTTTTTAATTTATCTTTAGTGTTGAAAGTATTACAGATGTCATTGTTTTTTAATTTCAATTACCTAATGACATAATGTTAAGCATCTTTTCATATACTTACTTGCTATCTGTATATCTTCTTTTATGTAGTGTTCGTTAAGGTTATTTGGCCCATTTTTTTAAAAAAACTGGATTGTTTTCTTATTGTTGTTGAGTTTAAGAGTTCTTTGTATATTTTAGATAATATTACTTTATCAGGTATATCTTTTGTAAATATTTTCTCCCAGTTTGTGGCTCATATTTTTAATCTCTTATTGCACTGAATTTTTATTCAGGGAAAGCACTGTCCTCTAAGTGAAACATCAAACAGAAACAGTCATTGAATGTCAGGCATTGTGCAAAGGATATAATGCCTATTGAGATGATATTTGCATCCAAGAAGCCCAGTATGCAAGGAGAAAGGTGGGAAAAAAGAGAAGATGATTACTTCATAACGTACATCATTATAGAGGTGATGAAGGGGTCATGTTCAGCAGGAACATAACAAGGCTTCAGCCAAGGCTTCTTGGTGGAGGTAATTTCAGGTCTGACATTTAAAGTGTGTTAGATAGTGAGAAAAAGATTGCAGAAAAAGGAGGCATTTTGAGGCAAGCTACAGACAAGAGAAATAGCATGGTTTGTGAAGGGAACCATAAACCTTTGGATTTTGAATCAAGGAACGTTAAGACATAAGGCCGAAGGGCTTAGTTGGAATTAGTTTGTGGAGACAATTGTATTCCCAATTAAAGAGACTGGAATGAACCTAAGAGTTGATAAATGGGAATATCTGGAGAAAATTAGTCTGAATAAATTTAATCTGTGATTAAGAAAGAAGGGCAGAGAGAATAAAGCCTAGGTAACCAATAAAATCTGCCCCTATTCTATATAAAATATTCATAAAAGTCAATTGCAATCAAAAGCAAGGTCATGTTTACCTCTGTTGGGGAAAAGGGTCTGATTTAATAACAAGACAGGTTGGGTCCTTAGGAATATGCAGAAGTTCACCAGTAGAGCATGGATGCTGAATTAGGAAAACAATACAAAAAACAAGAAAAAATAAGTAATAAAACACAACTAATAACATAATAAGGAGGCAACAAGTCCAGTGAGAGGATGAATTTTCCTCACTAGTCTTTTGAAACAAGTCTTAGGGGACAATTAATATAAAAATATCTGTTTTTATATGCAGTTCCGTCTTAATGATGTGAACAAGCAATGACCACAGTAGTGATTCTTCTTTATTGATTACATTATTATATTTTGTAGAACTCTAAGTCAAATCCAGAGGCTATCTCAAGTTTCCAAAATGACTAAGCTGAAGAGATGAATTTGCATTTAAGATGAATTTTCAAGGCATTTCTGCCAAGGCTCACCTACACTGGGTAGCTCACTTACCTAAACATTGTTCATTTAAATGTGCTTAAGAGCATCAGAACTTATAACTTGATCTCATTAAAAACCTCAGTTTAGCTAAGCTCCCATTCAGGATGGAGAAAACCAGAAGTATTGTTTCTACTCTAACAAACAAATAAACAAATAAAAACAGACTACACCATCACAAATTTTCTTGAATCCATCAGAAAATTGGGGCTGCATGGCAATAAAGTAGAGTGAAACCTAAAGAAAGATAGGAGTTTCTCAGAAGACACAAGACATGAGCCCAGGATTACCTTGGAGGAAAATATGCCAGGTGCCATGAAAAGCAGGAAGAATTCAGCTACATTTTTAACACATCCCTAAGGCTGAATACAAGCTAGTGTAAGAGTATGACAGAAAGGAATTCCTAGTAGCCACAGTGACACAGGTATTTCATTCACATTCACAAGTTCTTCAGGAACCTCCACTGAGTGCTTAACAGAAACACTGGGACCAAGCAAGAGCCCCTGGTGATGAGTGTCTATAAAGACAATTTGGAAGTTTTTATAAAGTTAAACATACACTTAAAATACAACTGAACAATTCTGAGCATTCACTTAAGATTAATAATTACTTTTATTCACATAATATCTTATATGTGAATCTTTATAGTGTTTTTTTCTTTTTAAATACTTTTTTTAAATTTTTCAAATACACTTAATGTACAATATTATATTAGTTACAGGTGTACAACATGATCAGACATTTATATAATTTACCAAGTGATCATCCTGATAAATCTAGTACCCACCTGACACCATACATAGTTATTATAATATTATTGCCTATATCCCCTAAGCTGTACTTTACGTCCCCATGACTATTCTGTAACTACCAATTTGAATTTCTTAATCCCTTCACCATTTTCATCCATCCTCCCAAGCCCCTCCCATCTGGCAACCATCAAAATATTCTCTGTATCTATGAGTCTGTTTCAGTTCTGCTTGTTCATTTACTTTGTTTTTTAAATTCCACATATAAGTAAAATCATCTGGCATTAGTCTTTTTCTGTCTAGCTTATTTCACTCAGCACACTACCTTCTAGGTCCATCCATGCTGTTGGAAAAGGCAAGAGGTCATTCTTTTTTATGGCTTAGCGAAGGATGAATGGCCTCTGCCAGGACTCCGGTCTAGCTGAAAGCTGTCCCTCGTGCGCTCGCCCTGAAGCCACACCATTCAGTTCCTCCCGGTATGTCCCTGGTGCCTTTTGAGCTGCTGCCAGCAATGGAGCTCAGAGTGAGTCCGAATCTGTGCCAGGACCTTTAAGAGGAACGCCTGGGACCCCAGCAGCCTCCGTCTCACTCAGCCACAATCCTCACGGGCTTTCACAGTCAGGGTTTGCAGGGACTTCCCTTCCCAGCAGTGAAACCCTCGGCTGGGGGGCCTGGTGTGGGGCTGGGACCCTTTGCTGCTCAGGGGCAACCTCCACAACTAAGATAGCCCTCCTGATGTTTAACCACCACACGTGGGTGTGGGGCCAGCCTGTTCTGTGCCTCCCCTCTCCCAACCAGTCTCGACTTGGCTTCTCCTTTATATCCTTAGTTGTAGGACTTCTGTTCACCTATACTCAGGCATTCTGCATGACGTTTGCTCTGTAGCTCACTGTAATTTTGATGTGGTCGTGGGAGGATGGGAGTGCCCCGTTTAACTCTGCTGCTATCTTGACTGGAAGCTAGGTACACTCGTGTTATTCGTAACTACCCAAAACTGGAAACAAACTAATATTATATCAAATAGTGAATGGATAAACAAATTGTGCTGCATCCATATAATGAAGTACTAGTCAATAACAAAAATAAATCTCTAAAACCCTTAACAACATAGATAAATATCACATTCACTATAAGCTGAAGAAAGCAGAATGAAAATGCTACACACTGCAACAATTTTATTTATGTTACACCCTGAAGAGACAAATATAGGGACAGAAAACAGGGCAGCGCTTTTCTTAGGCTGGGGTGGGTTAGAGTTTAACTTCGAAGGAGCAAGTACGACTTTTTTGAAAGGATAAAACTAACCCGGTCTTTATTTTTATTTCATCAGTTGTTATAGGAATGTATGCATTTCTCAAAATCATAGTACTATGCACTAAAAATGGTGAATTTTACTGTATGTAAATTATGGTGTAATGAAAATACAATAAAATAACAAAACCTTTTCCTCTTTTGCAAACTGAGCAGTTGTCCCTGGTTTGATGAGTGAGAAGAGAAGCAGCAGCACAGTTTTAGTTTCAGGGATCAGCCAAATACCAGTGCTACAGGTCACATCACAATTCTGCTCTCCTTTCTTTAAAACTGAGCTGTGAATGACTCAACAGTCTATTTGGAAAGCTCAATTCAAAACAGCGAGTGGAATTCGTTGGGAATGCATTTTAGC
Source organism: Miniopterus natalensis (assembly GCF_054644295.1). Classification (NCBI taxonomy): domain Eukaryota; kingdom Metazoa; phylum Chordata; class Mammalia; order Chiroptera; family Miniopteridae; genus Miniopterus; species Miniopterus natalensis. The sequence continues at coordinate 17,761,412 of NC_142091.1, forward strand.
TAGGCCCGTATGTTTAAATTTGCAGTAATATTCTAGAAATACTCTAAATAAAATGAAAAATACTTCAAACAAAATATTGCCTATTATTTATAACAAAAGGAATAAGAATTCTACACTAATTTTTAATCAACCTGTTATTTTTAGGACAAATAATAGACCTTGAATAAGTGTTCATCCCATGTAATTTGAGAAAATATTATTTCATTCCAGTGAAATAATGTAAAGTTCAAGTCCAAAATGCTTCTTGTGTGTGCATGTGTGTGTGTGTGTATGTGTGTATTTGTGATTAGCTCATGTTTTCATAAGCTGCTAACTGGGACAATATCCCTGCTATAGGTTAAAATTGCTGTGAAATACAGTGATGGGCAAAAGTAGGTTTACAATTGTTCATATGGAAAAATACAATTAATAAATAATAAAAGAATAAACTCTGTGTTTTGCGTACTCTACACTGTAAACCTACTTTTGCCTACCCCTGTACAAAAATAGGCAGTGCCCTTGACCTCCTCACAAATATATACATATACTATCTATACTTTTTTACTTTATTATTTGTATGAAGCAATAAAACTAGGCTTGTTGCTATAAGGGAGAAAAAAAAAAAAGATTTAAATAATGTGCTTTCTGTTTAAACATTGAAGAAAACAGTAAATGGATATTTTTTTTCATATCCTAGCACAAGGGAACCCGGGAGCCCACCTGAAATCACAGATGTCCTACTGGAAGCAACCACTCTGGCCAGTGTCCGAGCCTGACAGACTCTTCCAGGACCAGTTGGTGAGACTAGCAGCTCTTGAATTGCCTTGAGGCCTCTCATATGCCTTGGTGGTTGTTGAAATGAATTAATGGTCCTCTCAGCAATCCTGACCCCAAATTCCTTTTTAAAGAATTTTTTAAAATTGATTTTTAGAAAGAGAGGAAGGGAGAGGGAGATAAAGAGAGAGACATCTTTGTGGGCAAAGAGACATCAAACAATTTTTGCAGGAGGGTTCAAGGGCAAATCAATACCCAAAATCAGTTAAAGGGGTTTTTTTTGGTTGTTGTTTTGTTTTCTGGTGTGTTTTTTTTTTTTTTTTTTTTTTTTTTAATGGGAAATAAAAATAGTAATCTTAGGTGTTATTCTGCAGTTAGACAATAAATTAAAATCTTTACATATAGGACTAAGGGGAAATATAATTAATCTACCTTATACATTTTAATTGAATTTGTTACACAGATTGCTTTTTTGGCTAAACTCATTTGTACTCCCTGAACCCACCTCTTATTGGGGTGGGGACAGAAAAGGAAAGAAGGACACTAAGGAAAGAAAAAATAAAAAGCCAAAAGATTGTATCTGAGAGGTTTGTCCCCCCTGAAAGAAAATATACTGAATTAAAAAGACTAAAAAAAGAGCAGAAACACTTATTGCTAAAAAGGTATATTGATAATAAAACAAATAAAATAAAACAAATGTCATATCAACACAACAGGAAACATGCCTGATGCCCTCACAGTTATTAGAGGTTGTAATGAAATTCTGGCAAAAATATAATGAGTTTTCTGGATACTGACTAAATGTAGACAATACAAAGAAAAGGAAAAATTATGTCATAAACCATGTAGAACATTCCAATATGCCAACAAGGAGGCAATTTTAAGCAGATTAATAAATATTTTGAACTGATATTAAAGTAAGAGACAAGGGGATATTACTTTACATAAAAAGAATAGGGTAATATTGTAAAAGCAATAGCATTAATTGCAATGTATTTCTCAGAAAACATCCTGTATATTAAAATATATATTTACATTGTCATCAAACTTACTACACACAATAAATGCATTACAGAGTAGTTCACACAATAGGAGACTCTTTTTTCCTGTTACCTTTCCATGGTCAGCAAAGCATGGCTCTCCTTGCTCCAACTTGAAATTGCTATTTGCACATTTGTATATATTTTCAGTAATGGTATGAATGGCAAACACATTAGTATTTTCTATGGCAAATGCTAGTGATGTTTAGGACCCTCTCGTCCCCATAAGTTGCTCTCAGGAAAAAATGTGTGACATTAGATTATCAGTCTGTAATTATGACTTTAAGTCAATATACACTTCTCTAAAATAGAAGTACATGTGTTAGGTTTGAGCTTACATTCTAAAAGTCTTCAATACTAATAAGGTAATTTCAGAAACCTTGGAACAAATGGATAAAAGAATGTAAAATATTAATCAATGTAAATTTCAGACTTTGAAATTATTAATGTTAGGGGTTTGAAAGGATTTCTGCATTGCAACAGAAAATTCTGTCTTAAACTGAATATTCACAAGCTTCAAGTGAAAGTTTTAAATGCTTAAATTCTGGTAGCACCAATTAAATTATGCATAAATAAGTCTAAAGTTAATATCTATACTATGACATATTTTACTCACTATTGTAAATCCACGCACCTGCTAAAATTTATGGTACTTTAAGATGACCAAATATTTGTTAAGTATCAAATAAAAGCATGCTTAGTTATTATATTTTAGTTTCACATACATTATCTTATTTGGTCATTGAATACCCTGTGATTATTGCAGCATATTACATATGGTGTAATATTGATTTTTAAAAAGAGCTTTATATTTAACTTTATTGCTTGAGAAATTTCTTTTGGATGTGTCTTGATTTGAGAAGACCCTGTAAGTTAATCCAAATTGCTTTTTCTTCAAAGAAAGTGACAGATTACCTGCTCTAAAGATAAGACCTTCACCTGGATGAGGGAAGTTAAGCATGAGGAGAGGAAGGGCGCTTTGTAGGTCACACAGCAGTTGACGTTGGAGTAAGAATTTGACCTAGGCAGTCAGAAGCCTCTGCCTGCCCAAGATTTAGATCACATAAGAGGATAACCAAAAGATTACAGCAATTTAGGGGAGGAAGACTTTCCCAGAAAGAAGGAAAAGGGGATTTATAATTTTAACAGAGCAAATCCAACAGAGCATTCCAGGACAGTGAGGGCTAGGAAAGTTCTTACGGAAACTGAGTCTGAGGCCATTTTGCAAGAGGTAGAGGTGAGTGTGAAAGGAAGGGGAAGATGTTGAGAATAAATTATTTTTTTCATTGACAGTTAAAGAAAGAAAACAGAATGGTTAGTCAAGCAGGTCGAAGGAAGACACTTGTACAGGTGTAGGCAAAAAGTGGATGTGTAGGGAAGGAAAAGGCTAGTGGTAAGGGAGAAATTAAGACACGAGAGAGAAAAAATGTGAGAGAAAGCAATGTTAGAGCAAGTTCCCAGAGGACAGGATCAAGGGCACACGCTAGGAAAATGGTATCACATAGAATAGATCATTTGTCTGAATCTACCATTTATACATTAGAATTGAACTGGCCATCACAATGAAAATCTAGGCATTTAAAAACACAACAGTCTATTTTTATATTTCAAGTTGATTCCAGAACATCTTGATACAGTTGATATCTATATTTTCAAGGGTAAGTGTCTGTTTTTAGGGATTTCATACACAACTTTTGACAGTACCTATAAACTTCATTTATGCTCCATGGAGTTAGTTAGAAAAGAATCATAAATATCAATGTGAAAAGTATAAAGTGCCAATTTGATGAGTGGTAGAGTCGTGAAAAATCAGCTTGTTTAAACATAACTCTAAATATTTATCTCACTGGACAGAAGAGGTATTGAAACCTTTTTCAGCATACTGTCTTTTTGATGGTTTTTATGGGGGCAAGGATCCTCAGTTTGTTATCCACGTAGAAAGCTAGATGAAGCAGTGTTTCCAAAATGTATTACTAAGATCTCCACTGCACAGTGAATGTGTATGTTTAACCTTTACAAAAAGAGCTTGAGGGAAAGACATTTAAAAAAATACTTCAGTTAAAAGCCATTGGAAATGTACTTTTCTCAAAAGGTAATTGATTCAAGTAATGTTGCTGAACTACATAGTGACATGTAGTTTTACACCAGAGTCAGTACTCTATGTTTTATTGCAATTTTTGAATTAAAAAAAAATAAGATTAAGGGTAAATACAGGAAATTGAGTGAACTTAAATTAATATTTATCTTTGTATCATGAAAACCCTAAAAGATCTAGAAGTATTGGGAAAGAAGAACATTATACAGTATTTATATGTTGTTAAAGAAATAGAAAATGTTATATTTGCTCTACCTCATGTATAAGTAGTTGTATTTTATAATATACAAAATTTTTCTAAGAGAATCAAGCTAGAATGGATCAAGGTTTGTCAAGTTGGAGCTCTAGAATGATATTATAAAGTTGGAGGAGCTATAGGAATTCTTTTGGAAAGGATATTAGAAACTATCTAAATTAACCTGTCACTGACACAGAATTTTCTTTACAGTGTCCATTTCAACATATAATAACTACCTCCTATGTGCCAGTCACCAGGTTTGCAAGATAAATAAGATGTTTCTTACCCTCAAGAAAATTACAGTATAGAATTAAAATGACCTGGAAAATAGCTTGTAGGTAATAAAAAAAAAGTTTTTTTCTGATAATACTGTACCACAGAAGAGGGAGTGAATAATTATAATAGGTCAGAGAAGGCATCAATATGAAGGTAACGGTAAGGGGGCTATAGACGTATTATAAGAGTTTATCAGGAAGAGACAACAAAAAAAAAAAGTTATATGCGTATATGCATAGCCCTTGGATACAGACAATAGTGTAAGGCCCCGGGGTGGACAAGACGGCATCAATGGGGAAAAGAGGGTGACATCTGTAATACTTTCAACAATAAAGATAAATTTAAAAAATATAGCAAGGAAAAGAAACAGTGGAATCAGCAAAAATCCTGGAGCTATGAAAGAGAATGTTGTGTTTAGGGAAAGCGTTTTAGTGCTCCTGAATGGTAACGCATTTGTACGCGCCCACAGCAGTAGACGCAAGGGGAAGGTTGATGGGTAAGGAGGCTGGAGAGGTGGGTAGGAGCCAGATCATCTAGGTTCTTATATGTCAGGCCAAAACAGTCCAACTTCATTTATTTATCTATTTATTTATATAATTTTTATTGATTTTTTATTTTTTTTTTTGAGAGAGGAAGGGAGAGGGAGAGATAGAAACATCAATGGGGGGAAACATCGATGGGCTGCCTCCTGCCCGCCAGCCACTGGGGATGGATCTGGCAATCCCGGCATATGCCCAGACCGGGAACTGAACTGGTGACCTCTTGGTGCATGGGGTGACACTCAATCCACCGAGCCACACCAGAGGGGCAAACTATCCCAACTTTAAGCTGGAAGCATCGAGAGGTAAGGGAGAGGTTTAAGTAAGTGTTAAGTGGTATGATCAGATTTGGTATTAGGTAGATCACAGTAGGGGAGCATGGAGAGTGAGGCCAGATTAAGGACAGGCGGACTACACAGATCATCGTAACAGTCCAGAGACTACAGAAGGGAAGAAGAATAGAGCTGAGAGATGTGCATGCAGTTCTTTTATTGGAAGGAGGGTTAAAAATGAGTTGAAGAGAATACTTGATGAGTGCAACAGGGTAATTTAATTGAAATTAATATTTATGTAATGCTCAATCCCTGGATGAAAGAGATGGCTTTAGCCATTGGTGCTCAGGGTTCTAAAAAAGACTGTGAGCTGCCTTTAATGAATGTAAACTCTTCTGTGACAGTTTTAAGACACCTAGGATGTCACTTACTTTATGATGGTAATGTCCCAGGCACCCGTGATTAGTGAGCATTGCCTTCTTCATAGACCTTAGCTGCCACATAAATCAGCAGTATATGTGCTTCGGTGAACATTTATAAATAACACGAATTAATTGCTCCTGTTTTTCAGATAATTCCACAGAAGGATGAATTACATTAAAGTTGTTCTGTAGTTTATTTGGCAGAACAGAAGGAAATTTATCTATTAATTTATGCAAAATACAACATATATGTACATTTTATGGTTACCATTGAAATCATAGTTAAGGGGAAAAAAACCCTCTGATGTGTTGCCAAACAGCACTACACAAAGTTAATTCCCCAATATCAAAACAATATCCTTGGACCATTTTACAAAGATGTTATAGAGAATGAAGTTCATCTTCGTAGATACCCCTTTTTATGAGGAATCTGCACCAATGTTCATTTAGGTTCTCTGTGCTTATACCATCTTCAGGATGAGCTTTATAGAAAATAATGATTTGATTCTCCCTTTAAAGCCTTGGCATAGCTCTTCTGGGACAGGTTTGTACTTATTGTTTGACCCAGGAATTTAGGCTGCTGAGAAGGAAAGAAAATGATCTGAGAAGCTTTAAAATTTTATCAGCGACATTTTCTTTTATACATTTGAATGCTCAATCTCAGGTTATTTTAAGGAAAGATGTCTCATTTTAATTTCTATTAATGTACTTGTATTTTTTAAATATGTTTTTATTGATTTTTAGAGAAAGAGGAAGGGAGACAGAGAGAGAAACATGTATATGAGAGAGAAACAGATGGGTTGCCTCCCGCACACACCACGACCAGGATTGAAACTGCACCCTGGGTATGTGCCCTGACCAGAACGAACTGGCAACCTTTCTGTGCATGGGTTAACACTCAACCAACTGACCCACACTGGCCAGGGCAATGTATTTGCATTTTTGATGACCTCTAACTAATTTTATTTGTATTGTACCATGAAAAATATGGAATTCACCGTTCTAGTGTTTAAATTCACAAGGTTTATGTCATTGGCAAATCCAACCACTAGAAAATTAGTGATGTGACATACAAACAAGAAATCACAAAATAAGCTAGGCATTCTACAATAATTTTTCTAATTTTTATTGAAGAGTAATTTACATATGCTCAAACCAACCCATTTTATGTATACAGGTGATGAGTGTTGAAAATTTTACAATGTGTAAATACCACCAAAATTAAGATATGAAATATTGCCCTTATTCTAGAAATTTCTTTTCTGTCTATTTATAGTTGATCTCCTCACTAAACTCCTAGATCAAGGCAAAAAAGAATTTACTTTTTGTTTGAATAGTTTGAACTTTCTGGAATTTTATTTAAATAGTATGACATAGTTGTAGTCTTGTATTTCACTAATTTTAGAATTATATATTCAAGATTTATCCACCGGTGGTTGTTTCTATTGCTGAGTAGAATACCACAGTATGGATATACTATGATTTATCCATTCACTAGTTGAGGAGATTTGGATTTTTAAAATAATTTAGCTATTGTGAATAATGTTGGTCTAACAGGGGGTGTTATACTGGAAACAATAATAGGAGCGATGAGATGGGTCATGAGCCAAGGAAGCCAGGTGGCCTTTAGAAGCTGACAAAGATAAAGAAGTGGATTCTTCCCTGAGGTCTCCAGAAGGAACGCAGCCCTGCCAACGCCTTGATTTTAGAGTCTACCCTACAGAACTGCAAAAGAATAAATTTGTGTTGTCTCAAGTCACTAGAGTGATAATTTGTTACAGCAACTTCAACCAGGAATGGTTGAACTTCAACCGGGAATGTGAATGAAACCGATCTGGCTAGGGCTGATGAACAGAAGAAGGGGTGGAAGATGGTTTTGCCTGTATTTTGGGACTTGAATTTCTGTGGGATACCCAAGGAGGAGAAATGTATTTTGTTCAAAATTGAAATGGTATGTGGCATACTGTCTGATGTAACTTGCCTGGTGAGTTTGTTTGGCCAACCTAACTCAGCTTGATTTGACATGAAACCTAGAATAGAAGATGAGATCATATTATTCTGTATAAATGGATGTAATCCCCTGATGCATGTCAGGGGATTCTAGGCACAAAATGAAAGAGATATTCACAAAGGCCCTCCAGGGTCTGTTGAAGGAAAAAAAGGACTTTTTTATTGGCCCCTAAGATAGACAGGGACTGCTTATCTTAAAGGTTTATAAGCTGTCTAGCTACGAATTCATTTGAGTGGCAGACTTGACAAGTAATGGAAAACAAAAGTTTCACATATTGTGTTTTCTATTTCAGTGACAAGTAATATTTCAGGTATGCAGGCAGATAAGAAGTCTATTATTTTTTAAATCTCAATAATTCTGCCTTTTCAAAATACAAATTTTAAACGAACAACGAAAACCCCAAATATGCAAAAACTCATAAGCCTTAATTTATCCTGTTTCAATATTAACATTCTAAACCATCTTTCATGTATCTAATTCAAAATTAGAATTTTATGTAAACAAAAAATTCTGAAGAATTTGAATGTTTGATGCTTATAAAATGAGTTCATTTTTGGAATTATACATTCATTCGAGTAGTCATTGTAGACACAAATTCAAAACTAGAAAAAAATAGTCAAGAATAGAAACAATTATAAAATAATACATATAATATATATAATAAAGACTATGCAATGCAGAGGATAAATCATATAGTGTAAATTTTGAATGAGCTCATCAACAGTTTCACCTCTTACATGAAATAATAGATCTAGAAAATACCCATCAATGCTGCTAAAATTATAAGTGAAGTCTTGATGGGAAGTTTATGATAATGTTGAACTTTACCTGAGTTCTGTGCTCCTAAAAAACAATGAGAATTAAGAAATCTCCCCACCCTTTTTTATTTGGGGAAGTAGCTTAATGCAAAAGAATCATTCTTCCACATGTGGACAAAAAAGGGGCCACATACTAAACCTGACAGCTCTGGGGAGGCCAGCATGACAGGCCCTATAAACTCAGACACCAAAAGTTACCACATGGGGTGGTCTGAACATAAACTTACTAACAAAATGCAAGTCATGGCGGGTAGTCACATCCTAGGCCTGCAACTTCTATGACAAAGGTCACCCTTTACCTTAAATGAGCCTGTCTGTTGTCTTTCTGCATCTAAGATAACACCACCTTTGAGTGTCAGAGTGACTACTTTTTTCCAGACCCTTCAAAGTACACCCACCACACCAGAACTCAAACCTCACAAACCCTCATTGTTATCTTGCTCCACCCTAGGGATAGCATCTAGGCCTCAGTTGCATTTCAGCTCCAGGCCCAGAAAAGCAACAAAACCAGCCACGGCTCAAGACTAGCTGACTAGCTGCATTGAATGATGGCTCTTGCTCTGGCATCAACCAATCAATCTGTGGAGACCACAGCCCTGAAAGGACACACCCAGAAAACTGCAGAATATTCTATTGAGATCTTCCCCTGGGACCTCCCCTAAGATCTCCATGCTTAAAACCATTGGGATGGAGGACCCAGTGCTCTCCCTCCTGGAATCATGTCCATGCCTTTCCCTTTCCCTATTTCCCTCCCCAGGCATGTTACCATTAGCTTCCTCAGTCCCAAGCTCCAAGGGTCCTTCCTTTGCCTCTATAACTTGTTTCCTAAGCCCATTTCTTCTAGAAATTGCTTCTTCCACCTCTATAATTTTACCAAATAAATGTTCTCTTGTAAAAAAAAGATATCATTACTAAATGTTTGTGATATTCTTAGTGACAATGTATATTTTTGTGTATTTTAACCCCAAAACATTTTCTAGGACATATTTGCTGACATCTGTAGCAATATGAGTTGATTTTTGGAGTTAAATAACCATATATTTTTTAAATGCACATGCTTATAAAATTGTAATAGTCATGTATAACCATACCAATTAGATGGATTCTTTACTTTTCTTGGGGAAAAGAAATGTCTAAACCTCTACTTCCTAAGGAAAAGAAATATTATTTTTGTAAAGAGAAGTTTTCTTTAAAAAATAGAGATAGATGGCCTTGGCTATACCACTCATTCAGTGACAAAACTCTTGTTAACTGGTTTGAAGGAATAACATCTGACAAGGTTAATACAAGCAATTTATTCTGAAGGTGACTATTTCAGAAATGTAGAGATGTTGGGGGGAAAAAACAGCAACATAGAAAAACAAGAGCTACTACAGCTAAATGAACAACTTTACCTGCCATGAGTGACACAGCAGCTGCAGGACATATATAAAAGGGAAATTACATATTTAGAGGACAAGACTGAGATGTTGAAACAAGAGTTAAATTAGAGAGGGTTGGACTCAGAAACCAACCAGCCCTCGGAAGCCCTGAAATGCAAAGCTCAGTGCATTCAAGTCCAGTTGTTGTGAGATGTGGATCAGGAACAAGGCAGGTCTGCTGGATCCGTCAGGAAATGGGTTCTTTCAAAGTCAGGAGAAAAGTATTTCGAGGACTCACGCATAGGAGGATGTGAGCAATAGTGGCAAGATTTATTGGATGGGGCGCGCAGGGCACAGATGCTCCTGGAGAGGCTGCTGCGGGGCCTCATCAAGGCCGGGAGGCTCAGCTGTCTCACTTCGAAAGAAGTCCAGCCTCTGGGGCCTCGAGCCCGCACTTGTCCCCACCAAGCCCAGGGGGAGGGCCAGGGCTTGGAGCTGCTGTGGCGTTAGCCTGGCATTGGCATCTGTGGCTTTAGTGGTTTAATCTCTATGGCCCTCCCTTTCAGCTCTGTGATTGGAGGAGTTGCTGCACCCAGGCCCGTGTGGCTGCTGTGAAGAGGGAACTTGAGCCCCCCTCCCAGCCTTTGTGAAACTTTGATTATATGTACCCTTGAGCTTTGGAGAGAGCAGGCATTCTCTCAAACTAACCAATGTTTTTCCTAATCCTTCCTGGGCTGTGCTGGCCCCTCCCCGTCTCCAATCCCTTTCCTAGATCTTCTGGGGTTTCCTGCCCTTATCTTATCCAATCTTTATTCCAGACTTTTCCAGGCTAGACTCCTCCCCCGTACTGCCAACATTTTGACTCTTGCTGCGCATGCCACATAGGTGTGCCCGTCATCTGGCTTCTACTGCTCAGAGGAACTTCCCCACTCGTTTTCTTCTCCCCTAGTGTGCAGAGTGGGCCCGTTGTTCCCCGGGGGGGGGGGGGGAGGATAGGAAAGTTGGTTTTTCCTGCCTGCTTGGGGATTAATTTCCTTTGGCTGAGGATGCAGCTGTCCCCTGAATGCGTGTGTGAAGCTGTAGCTTCCTAGTTCATCGGCTTAATCAGATGACTGGCTCCTTTCTCTTTTCGTTAATATCTAACTAGCTGCCTACTGTAACCAGGTCATTGGAGTGACTTAATCATTATATATTCCTTGATTTTCTGCTAAGGTTTATTGTTGTTAAGCAATTAAAGAAATAGCAATATTTACTTCAGGTACATCATCAGAAGGAGGTAGAGAGAGAGATGAAGCAAGATTGGTTATGGGTAGATACTGGTTCAAGCTGTGTCAGGGATACATGAGATTTCATAGCACCCTGCTCCATACAGTTTTATTTGTTCCAAGTTTTCCTCAATAAAATATTTCACATTTTTCCTTTGACACTGAGAATATCAATGAACTTTTGCTGGTCTACCCACCACCAGAGTATCAAGATCTTCCATCGATGTATTTACTGTTCATGATCTTGGATTCATCACACTTTTCACATTCCAGCCATGAGCTTAGAGGGGAAGTAAGAAGACTGATAGCGTTTGTCATCAGATTCTAAAGAGTACTGGAACAATGATAATCACGATGCCTTTGTAGCAATTATACAATATTCCCCAAACTTAATAGAGAACAAATGAACAAACCCAAAGTAATCAGTAAACTGGCAGAATAATCAAAACTTTTGCCAGCCAGAGACACCTGCATGGAGTCTGTGCTGCTCCCTAAGAGGAAGAATGTAACACACTGGAGTAATAATCTCATCATAAGGTCCGGATATTTCTGTTTATCGAAAAATAAAAATGCTTGACTTCCTGCAACTTGGTTAACATTTTCTCTTTATTAAAGATGCTTTGTATTGGAAAAAACGACAAATGAAATTCACTTTATTATTGGCAAAGGAAAGGAAGTAGGTAAGAAATTTAACAGTGAGTTATTGCTTTGGGACCCCAGCCCAGTTAGCAAATTCTCATCATTATCAAGGTCATCCATCAGCATTTCCTGGATGCCTGCTGAGGCTGAGGCTGACAGTGTGCTAAACATTCTGGGTGAGACCCAGTCTAGGCAGAAAACATAGCTACCAATAATACAGACTAGTTATTAATGATTTCACAGTCACATATTTTACTCTATAAAAATTTAATGTGAATATTTAAATGTTGAATTCAGGGTCCCTGAACTCTGCTGCCTCAAAAAGACCCCCTTTCCATGCTAAAATCTTATTTAAAGCACAAATCAGGAATGGATTGAAAATGACTTATTTCTGTTAAGCAAAATATTTACTTTTGTGTCTTCCCATTTGTTTGACATCACCTTTAAATCAAAGTTTTTCTAAGGGTTATGGAACCTGTTAATTCTTTCATATCCCCCACCCCACCCGTATATCCCTCATTTGTTATAGGCCCACATTGTTTCTCTTGTGGACGGATGCAGTAACCATGAACTTGTCTCCCTTACTACAGCAGTGACCCCACCCTGTCTATCATATACTCTGTGTGACAGTGATTTATAAGTTTATATGATGACTACATCCCTTGCCTAAAATTCTTCAGTGGTTGTTTATTGTCTTCAGAAAAATATCTGAATTTCTCAATTTGACATGTTAGATGTTTGATGACATCACTCCCACCCTTTCTTCTCTTTATCTCCAGCCTTGCCCTCACACCTCTTTCTGGCTTTGACCACCATTTGTTCTTCAAAATTACTACTTTTTGTGCTATCATATATAACTTTCTTCCATTTGTACATACTCAACTTTTCAAAAAAGTTACATTCTCATAATTTTTAGAACCAGTTTCTCGGGGGACCTCCATTTGGAAGCTTTCAATCACCCACCCTCTCTGAACCATCCCAGGTAAACGTAATTCCCTTTGTATTCCCCACACCCAAGCAAATTTCTAACTTCACTTTAGTATGTTGCACTTCAATTGTTGGTTTTGCTAGTGGTGCTTCCACTAGATTGAGCTCCTATGGACAGGAACTATTGCTTTAATTTTCTATATATCTTTGTGTCTAGAACTCTGTCTAGAATATAATAGAAACTCACTAAATGTTTGTTAAATAAATTAATATTTTATAATAACAACTGTTCTCAAGATATGTCTCTTTTTTAATTCTGTCTTTTTCTCTGATTCCATATTTATCTTGAGAAAGTAACTCATTGAGCATTTTGCTCTTATTTAAAAATTTTAAAACACTTTTATTGCCAATTAAATAAACTCCCTGTGTGTCTTTCAGTAGTTCATTTTCTGTTATTTGAAAAGCTCCCTTCTAGATAATGTGTACCCAAGTCAATTAGAAATAATTACTCCCTTTTCTTACATACCCCATGCTAATCTTTGTCTTCACATCTTTGCTCATGCATCCCTTGTGCCATTAGTGTTTTTCGTTATTTAAAAATATAGAATTTATACTAGAAAAGAACACAAACAATCTTATCATACCTAATTTTATTAAACTAATTTTAGAGTTATTTTCTCATTTCCCTATAGGATTAGTTAAAAACAAGAACTTATATGTAAATTTTTATTTCCCATAATAGATCATGTGAAAAAATACCTGAATGAGTTAATAATAAATAATTAGTATATGTGTATAAGTATGTGTGTGTGTGTGTGTGTGTGTATACCAAGTTGATTACTGTTATTTAATTATGGAGATTCTGTATGGCACTTTCTGAGCCATTTTTAAAAATAGCTAATACATTGGAAATTTTAGTTAAATCTATCATATAAATAAGATAATTGTACACTAATTAAAAAGAAGTTAGGTCATTGTTAATGACAAAAAGCAATATTCAAAATCTTTTTTAAATAATGGAAAATCAGAAGTTGTCACAATGCAGGACAAAAAAGAAAAATTACATAAAATGCATGCGTCATTATTGTTAGGCATATGTGTCCTTTTTCGAGTGTCATTTCCAACCTCTGTGTCTTGTGCAAAAGTAGATGGAAGAAAGAGGAAAAAGCGTAAAGAGGAAAGGGTATTTTGAATAATTTTCTGACAAGAACATAAAAATTGACTTAGTTTAGTGCAGAACCAGCTCCCAGAAGGCAGGAAAACTTAACCCAACAGTACTCTTAATTAGGCTATTTTTATAGCATGTTAACACCTTGTTAATTTGAGTAGGCTCTGACCTTAACATGTTAGTCATTTTAATAATTACTTGGGAATAGCAGAAATTCCTTTCTTTGTAACTTAATTGTTTCACTGAATTTAGTGAAATAATTAGATGCCACTGGTTCATTTCAGATTCATTGTTCACATACTGTTTCCACCAGCAAATACATTTAACAACATCAGAAATGCACCCATGTGATCAGAGGAAAGATGGACATGTGATCATATCAATAAACCATCATTACAAGTAACTAAAGAGTCATCCATATTATAGAATCATTATTGAAGATACATTTTGAATACAGGCGTAATAAATAAATCCTTTCTTTAGGTCAATTAAGTACTGTTTAATAAAAAGTTTTAAGCCATACAAACAATTTTTTTTTATGAATTCCATTTCTAGAAACTGAAGATAAATAAAGGTATGTATAAATATTTGGTTAGAGGGATGGCTATTGCAGCACTGTTTCATTAGAAAAACACTGCAATAAGCCAATAATAATAATTAATACTGCACTGAATCCTATGTGTCTAGTATTCACAATATTTGGCTAGATATTGAGTCAACTTACATTTCTCACGCGGGTAGTATTCACAAACGCAAAATAATAGATAAACCAATTATATATGACATATGATTGTAAATTGTATAGTGCAGAGGTTAAGAATAGGATCTGGGCCCTTTTTTTGGAAAAATATATCCTTATTGATTTCAGAGAGAGAAAGGAAGAGGGAGAGAGATAGAAACATCAGCGATGAGAGAGTCATTGGCTGCCTCCTGCACGCCCCCAACTGGGGATCGAAACCCTGACAATCTCCTGGATCCTAGGTCGATGCTCAACCGCTGAGCCACGCCCGGCCAGGCAGGATCTGGGCCTTGACGTCAACACATCAGGCCCTCAGTTCTTGATTCATTGCTCATGGATATGTCATCTAGGCAGTTTGGTTAGTATTTCTGGGTCTAAGTTTTCTCAATGCAAAATCGTATGCCTAGTGAAATGGTTTTAGGTACCTAATATATAATGAAATATTTTTATTTCAGTGTTAGGTACAACCAAAAACAAAACAAAACATCACATACAAATACGGCTTAGCTCTATTTTGTTTTGAGGTTGCAGTTCCTAGCCACTGAGCTAAGAAGTAATGAGGTGGCACTTAAAATGTGTGTGCTCACTGCATTTTGATACACTTTGCCATTTAGCTGGGATCTAGACTGAAAGCAAAAGTGATTTCCGCTGTACTGTTATCTTGGGTTATGCAAACGTTTTGTGATACTGTATTTAACAAGAAGAAATATTTCAAGTTCTGATAATTATATCATTTATAATTTAATTTCAAATGTAATGAGTGTGCTAGCAATAGCATTAAATTGTCATCACTGAGTTTATGTACAAAACAAGAAAAATATCTTGCACAGGACCGGGGCTTATGCACAGAATCTATGTCTTAGACCAACTGCAGCTGCACTGCTCCCTCTGCCCTGCACATGGCCTCCTCCCCTGGTCCAGGGAAGGGGCAGAATGGGAGTAAATTAAGCGATGACAAGATGAATGAAGAAAAGAAGAGAGTTTATTGGCATATATAGGAAGAGAAGAATCTCTCCTTAGTGACCTCTTAATTATGGGGTAGCTAGTTTGAGGGGTGTGAAGGAGGAAACTAGAAAAACAAAATTCTGAATAAAAAACAGGTTTTTGGGTGGAGAAAGATCATAAGTCTAGTTTGTGGCATACAGGTGAAAACACACAGTATGTTAGGATAAGAGAACTGTTAACTTTTATGGACCTTCATGCAAAATTCAACACTGTCTTTTATAGTCAATGGCTTAGCATGCATTTTAATTATATATATATTTGAATTTTATATATATATTGAAAAACATATATATATGTGTGTGTATATATATATACATTATATTTATTTATTTATTTTGAATTACAGATTTTAAAATCAGGACAAACATCTGACAATAAAAGGAGTTGTTGTCTACAAATACTCCCCTGAAATGGCCTTTGGTGCTGCTCCGCACAATCTTGCAAGACCAATGCAAATGATAAATGATGAAATTACTTTTGATTTGCACAGCAGTGCCAAGCATCTTGTCAGCTGTAAAAGACAGTTGGCCCACAATCCTTAGATGGTAGTTTATTCTGTGCTTTTGATTTAATTCCAGGGGCAGGCTATGAATAGCTAACTTGGTGAGATTTGTCTTTAGTTTGCTTGCAAAGCTTTATCTGATGCTGATTCATAAATTATACTTGCTGCATTACAGAATCTCATTACCCTTCATTAGAAAAAGCATACTAAGTAGAAGTTAGTGTTGTCTGTCAGGCACTGCCTGTGGGACGAAAGAGCCACTGGCCGCAATGGCACTGCAGTTTACTGGCAGAGGCAAGAACGTGTAGGCTCTAGTCCTCTTGTCTTTGCTACGCAGCAGAATGTGTCTTATAATACACGACAAAACCTAGGCTAATGTCTGATTAGTAGGTAAGAACAATTAATAAACTCTTTAGTCAGGAGATGTTTATTATATCCTAAGCCCTTCACAAAAGACTGTGGCTATTACAGTCCCTGGCACATAATACCTGATTGATAAGTAGTCTTTAAGTAAACATGATTATCAACTTTATTCCCAGAAGCGAAAATAATTGTATTTGTTAATTAGAAATTCTAAAATCCTCATAGGGGGATATTAAGTATTCTTAACACAGCCATTTCAACCAAGGTATGCAATGTTTATGAAGATTTCCCTTCACACACATGTATGTACACATGCACACACACACACACACACAACTGAAGGTGAAGATTCAACACTTTTTCCTTACTTTGTTACTATAATGCTTACAAGTTACCTTAAGTTGATAAAGAAATAGAAACAATCTGTTACTTCAAAGAGCTAATAGTATATTAGGGATAATAGAGAAAATATAATAGGAGAAACCAGAATACTCAATAGTCAAGTATCTAATTTCAAATATATTTATATAACTTTAAATATGTACATACTAAATATCTAGAATTGAGTGTTAATATAAATCAAAACAATGTTTTTTACTCAAATATTTTAAAGCAACTTCTTAAAAGAAAATATTATTTAGAAGTAGGAACATTTAGAATTTAGGGAAGCCAGTTTTGAAGAGATTTAGAAACAATTAGAAGTTAATAATTCAGAAAACACAAGACATTTAATTACAGCTCTACTGAACTCTGCACCACAGGCCCTTTGTGTGTTCCCACCATTCTAAGCTGCTAAGTCAAAGGGCCACAGCCACAGATGTGAAGAAAGAAGAGGGGTGATAGCATCACAGATGCCACCTGTAAGAGTGTTATATAGATTTTCCAGATATATGCCAGGTCTGTGTGTCATTTTACATCATCAGGTGTAGGGGTAAGGTTGGGTAGGGGGAAGGGGAAGTGACCACAGATAATGAGTTGTATAAAGGAGCAGTAGAGTTATGGGTAGAAATAAATATATACGTGCTTAACTTTACTTAGGAAATTTTCTAAAGGAGTAGGAAATTCTGATTGGATTTTCAAAGAATCCATTTATCTGATTAAAAGAAAAGAAAGTAAGTTCATATATTTCAAGCAAGGGAGTATGCATTGATTTTACTGTTCCAGACCTAGCATACTTTGAAGATGAAAGAATTTGATACAATAAAACCAATTCAGAGATGAATTCAGAAACAGTCGACCTGATCAGGTTTCCATATGGAGCCATAATAATTGAAACAGAATTGGAATCAATGTGCTGAAAAGATGATCATCATGAAAGACCTTCTATGGTTCACTTAGGAAACGGAATTGGGGAAAGACAGAAAAAGTAAAGACGAATTTCATTATTCTCTGAATGTGGTGACTATTAAAATGATGTTAGAGAGGGAAGAAAAATTCACAAACATTTGGCCTCCAAAACAGTTTTGCTCTTTTTCTAAAGAAATATTTTATAATTTAATGTCATTTTAATATGGGCAAACAAAAGGATCATTGAAGAGGAAAAGTACAGAATGTTAAGGGACTTATTTTTAAATATCTTCCTTTAAAAGACAATATTAGTTGTGATTCTCTAGACTTGGGAATGTATGGCCCAAGGACTGTATACAGCCCATGAAATCATTTGGTCTGGCCCTGCCAAGGCCTCACCAAAGACAAGCAGTTCCAGCTATCACATTAGCAGCGAGTTAATTAAATGTTTGACCAAATATAGCAGGCTAATTTTTAAGTTGATAATTTTGTATGGCCCTCAAGTGATGTTATAAATATCCATATGGCCCTCAGCAGAGAAAGGTTCTCCATCCCTGCTAGAGAAACAGAACCACCACCAAAATCTTTTTATAGTATAATCAAAGAAGAAAATTTAAATGACAGTAGATAAACAAAATACAAATCATTTTTCTATCTTCAGAATTTGATTTGTCAATTATTTTCTTCATTTTTTTCTGATGGCTTGTGGTTGACAAATTTTGGGTTCTTTCATTTTCTGAGGAAGAACTGAAAATAGATAACCTAATAGTAAACCCTGGGATATTGCCATATTCAATGAAGACTGAATGACTCACTAAACCCCACTGCAAATGAAGGAAATGTTCCAGTAGCTTTTCCCTCATAGCTAATCAAATACTTACATGAAAGAAATGTATCTCAGTACAGAAAATGCATTCAATTTATAATAGTTGCAGAACATACTGTCACTGATTCTAAGCAGGGAGATTGCATAGAGCAAAGCCTTCATATTGATGCAAAAGCACTGTCCTTTGTCTTGATTTTAATAATGCTTCTTTAGGTAGCTAGATTCTAATATAATTTTACCAATTTATTAGGTCTAATTTTTTTCCATTTCAAATTGAACTACTTCATAATTTTCAATTTGCAAGCTTAGTGTCTAAAATAAATATTTTGCTACTTTGTGGCACTGATCCTGTCTGTTGTTTTATAATATTGCTGTACTGACCATCCACTTACATCACCCATGATCAAATATTATAACAAGAAATAGAAAAATGCTTAGAGCAGCTGAATACCAACTTGCTGCAGCTGAATCCTAATTTATGTTGAGAGCTTCCAAGACTCAAGTTGTTCAGCCACGCTCAACTCTGCATCTATGATGTTATGTGAAGTCAGAAGATGGCTTGATAAAACATTTCAACGCATTTTAAAGAAAGCACTCTTGATGGCCCTGCTCTAAATCTGGCTTTAAATATGCATTGAGATTGAAATATGGTCACAATATAAGAATTCTTTGTGATTATGATTTTGCTGTTTCTGGGGGAAAATGCCTTGCTATCATTGATAACTATTTTTCTGGGGGGATAGGGAAAAGTAGGAAGAAAAATACACAGTAGTTTCATTACAGGATTTGCAAAAACTGACCATTCATTTAAGGAAATGTAAACATTTTAATATGTTATTCAAAATGGATAGGAATAGTTTAGACATTGCAATGGTAATCGGAACTGGACATATTGAAGTTTTTGCTGTTCTGCCTTCCTTCTACGAACAATTGAATGTTTGCTCACTGTTTTTTTGGTTTTTTTTTTGCTTCAGGGTGATCAATTGCTAAACAAAACATCCTCCACATTTTCCCATTAATGAGAATCATTCATGTCTGCTTCCATGAATTTTTATTACATTTTGTATAAAATTGATAGCCTTGCCTGTTGTACATTTCAAAACGGGAGGTCGTTATTAAAAGGTTTCCCCCACCAAGTTGTTTTGATGTAGGAGCCCCCAAATTCACATCTGTATATCCAGTAGCCCATGTGCCACAATTACAAGATAAGTGAAATTTTTAACTTTGGTTTGTTAATGCTTTTTATTTTTCCATTCTATGATATGAAATGTCAAACTAAGTGAGTATAAAATTGGTATGACTTATAACTTAGCCCGGAAGGAAAACCATATTAGGTTACTTTATTATTAATGAATAAAGTAGGTGACAAGCAGAGGTCACCTATTATAATAATATTATAATTATATAATAATTTAATTAAAATATTAGAGGGTACACTCTTTGTTCTTAAGATTTTCCAAAGAAAGGATACAAGGATAAAAGATATCTATTTCTTTACTAAGGTGTGAAGGTAAGTTACTGTCAGTCTTTCATGCAGGTGGTTAGGAAATTACCAAGGATTCTATCTGAGACTTTACAATGAAAAAGCCTATTCAGTATAGGCTATTTTCCCCCCAGTACTCAATAAATGTCTTGTGTTTGAGAGATTTTAGGAAAGTCTGAAGCATGAGCCAAGACAGGCCCTTTGTATGGAAAAGCCACTGGAAATGGGGTGGGGTCTCAGGGAATCATCAGGGTGGGGCCAACAGGGACAGCCAGGTTGATGGAGACTTAGACATGGCCTCTGCTTGCTGGCCCTGTGGCAGGAGGGCTCAGCAGGAACAATGACCTCTGCCAGCACTTCTCTCTGGGAGAAGGCTCCCTCTCCAGCCCTCTTCCTGAAGCCAGACAATTCAATTCCTCCCCGTAGGTCCCTGGTGCCTGTTAAGCTGTAGCCCCAGTCCTGGAGCTCAGAGTGAATGAGTCCAAGTAAGTCTGTGTGCAGGCCCTTTAAGAGGTAAGCCTGGGACTTCAGCAGCCTCTGGCTCACTCATCCACAATCTCTGCTGATTTTCACAGTCAGAAGCTATGGAAACTTCTCTTCCAGGCAGTGGAATCCCGGGTTGCGGATTCAGATGTGGGGCTGGGACCCTGTTTCTTAGGGGGAACCCCTATAGCTGAGATATCCCTCCCAAATTTTAACCACCACATGTGGGTGTGGGATCAGCTGGTTCTGCATCTCCTCCCTCCTACTAGTCTCCATAAGACTTCTTTAGTTATAGGACTTCTGATTATCTAGATTTCAGGTAGTTTTGAGTGATGGCTCTTCTATAATTTAGCTGTAGTTTTGATGTGGTTGTGGGGCTGCATTAACCTGCACGACCATCTTGACTAGAACTCCCCTAGACCGATGTGATTTTTTAAAAAGCTGAGTAGTGTGTACACTACTGGTTTGATTTCTATATTTTCCACATGATTGGTATATTTTACACTAAAATATTTGATAGTGAATTGAAATTATATCTTATATCCATCATTCAGTAATCAAGTCGACATTAACTTTATTAACCTCATTAAAATTTTACTTCTGCATGAGAACAAGTTATGAAAAATAGCAAGTATTTTTTTACATTTATTGAGAATTTATTCTGAAACTGTAAGTTTTTATATTATTTAATAGTTCAATTATTTAAAAAATTATATTAAATTGGGGTAACTATTATTGAGATTGCTGCTAAAAACAGACTATTAAATGATTAGGCTGGATTATCATAAAGTGTCTGGAATGCACTTTGGGCTATCCTCTCTCTAGAATACAACAGGTACCAGGATTCACTACAGACGTCCCAGAATCATTAAAAGAGACGCTTTCTCTGGCCTAATAACCTTCTTTTCTGGACATGAGCCCAGAGCAATTGAATCACCTGGACATGAGCCCAACTCCAAAAAGGCCACATGCTTTAAAAGGCATGGCCCCCACAGTTACCGTACCTCACCTCGTCCTGGGATATGGGTTGTGCCAGGGTTTGGAATTGGCAGCGGAAAAGTGATGTCAGGCACTGGAGATAGGGAAAGTTCAGAGTAATTAATAAGAAGAAAGAAATTTATATAGGTCAGGCTCAGCGGCACAGGTTTCTGAACCAGGGTGTGTAGAATTTTCCTCAAATATATGCTATCCCCTATGAATATTATGCATAATACTTTCTTGATTATCCTATTAAAAGTTTTTCTCAGCTAAGATAATATTTCTCCTTAATAGAATTACTCCTTATATCACTAAATTAAAAAAATGATTTTTTCTGGTAATTTACCTTTACCAAGGAAGTTATAGCTTTTGATATTATATGTAATAAATGGTGTTTTATATACTGTGTTTACTTATGATGACTCTGAGAATGAAAACTCCACTGCTACCATTTACATTTAATCAAATACAAATAATGTGATGGGACTTTCACAGCAACCTCATATTGCTGATTATATCTACATACTGGCTTCACTAAATTGTTTTTGTCTTCTAGAATGTTATAGGTTCCCAGTTGCGTGATGTCCAATACAGTTGTTAAATAGAGATACATGTCTGCATGTTTTCACATGAATAGTCTTAGATACATAAGGGAAGTGGCTATAAAGCCCAGCTTTTTCTTTTCCCTCTGTGATTCCTATATGAGTATATGACGCAGGTGTCATGAGGATGCTCTTTAAAATACATCATGACTGTCAATATATAGACATACTGCCTAAAGATATTGTTAACAGCCTTTTTCCTCTTAAAAACCAGGGGCTATTCATATTTCCCTATAATAGACATAATAAAAATTCATAGTTGAATCCCCCATACCTTTTAAATCTTTACTAACCTTTATATGATTTGTCACTAAGATTAGAGCCTTAATTCTTACTCTCCTCTATATTGAACATTTACAGAAATTCAGAAAGCAGCCACTATTGTGAAAATTATCCTTCTGACATACAGCTGGTCCCTTCACCTCATCTGTAATCCATTTTCTCATAGATAAAAAAACATGGTTTAGAATATCTCTAAGTATCTCTAAAGTTAATTTCAGACATAAAAAGCACATTTTTCATTACCTCTGATAGTATACATTTTTCAATCCTTAGACTTACAACATTCCCATGGTTTTTTTCCAACGATATTCACCCCACGCTAATATTCTGACAATACATTACCTCTTACATACCAGTGATTTATTGTTGTGAAACAAAGCACCCTAATACTTAGTGTTTTAAACAGCAAAAACTACTGGTCATTATTCTGCAGTCTGGACAGGATTTAGTGAGGATGAGTCCCTGCTTTATGAGATTTGCTGAGGTGGCTGGCATTGCTCTTATGACCACATTCAGCGAAAAGCTGTTTAGCAGACTTGCTTTTCTGCCTTCTAAAGCACAAATTGAAATGATTTCAAAAATAGGGTTTCTAGGAAACAGAAACTTACATTTGGCATGTACAAAACAGTATGAATGAAGGGTCAGAGAGAATTTTTAGAAGGAAGGCAAAGACATAAATGCTGTAGCGGGTTTGAAAATGGACGGTTGTTAGAAGGACTAGAGAAACTATTGCTCATTTAATAACTCCACCTATTTGCCTACACATCACTCACGGAAACTGAGCACCTGTAAATGAAACTACCAGTTACTTCCAAATTAGCACATAGGAACTCAAGACTAATTTCCTTTTGAATCTTCTATACCCTAGAGTTGAAAGCAGCCAGAGCTTAATTTCTTTCAAACCTTAAGAGAAAACATCATTTAAAATATGTGAAAAGAAACTGGCTTAGCTGTTATTTCCTGTGGCATTAAGTTGGAAAACAGCTTATTTCCATATACCTTTTCAGGCCCTGCAGATATTTTAGATAGTTAATTTTAACACACGCTAAATGACTGCACTCAGTAATACAATTTTCTCATTTTACATGTGCAAAGACTTTTTTTTTAAACAGAGCATCAAACTGGCATTTCCCTCCCCAGGAAAATATTTTAATACAGTTTATTAATATTTTAATTAAGCAGATAATTGTACAATTGATTAAGGGAACACTCTTTCAGCAAGCCTCCTTTAAACGGAGGCTGGATGAGCCCTGTGTATATCTCTAATTCATTATCTCATTTTGGCTCCCTGGCTTTTAAGATAACGTTGCAGTACAGAATGTGAACTATTTTCCTTCAGCTTGAATAGTGAATCAGAGGAATGCCAATGGCATTATTCATCATCTTGTGACATCACATTTTTGAACGTATCTCCTGGCTTTTTTGGTCTTCAACTAGTAACTCTTCACCTTCAAGAAAGGGTGCATGATGCAACAATGCTAAGTGATTCTGGAAAAAAAAGATAGCCCTTATCGGCATGATTTAGTCATACATTATTTTGAGTACCTACTTGCATATTCAAATTTGCCCTAAGGGATATGTAAATTATATTTGTCACACCCAAGAGTTGAAAATTGAATGCAAAATACATAAAATATCAGATAACAATAACCAAACATTGAAATTAATATTAAAATAATAAATATAATAAGTAATCCAAGAGGGTAAGTTTGAGAATTGTTTGAGAGTTTAAAAGATTTGCGCTGTTGGTGGGAAGGCAGATTGGTACAGCCACTGTGGAAAACAGTATGGAGTTTCCTCAAAAAATTACAAAGGAATTGCTTTTTGAACCAACAATTTCACTTCTGGGAGTATACCAAAGAAAACAGGAACACTAATTCAAAGAATATTTGAAGCCCTATGTTCATTTCAGCATTATTTATAATATCTAAGATCTGAAAACAGCCAAGTGCACAGTAGATGAGTGGATAAAAAGCTGCTGTGCATTTACACGATGGAATATTATGCGGCTGTTAAAAAGAAGGAAATATTACCTTTTGTGACAGCATGCATGGACCTAGAGATTATTACGCTAAGTGAAATAAGCCAGTCAGAGAAAGACAAATACCATATGATTTCACTTATATGCAGAATCTAATGAACAAAATAAACTGCCAAACAAAATAGAAACTGAGGCAGGGATACCTGGAACAGCTCTCATAGGAGAGAGGGATTGGGAGGCTGGATGAAAGAAGGTGAAGAGATTAAGAAGCAAAAACATACACACGCACACATGTATACATATATATATATATATGTATATATATATATATATATAATCTCACTCTCACACAGGCATAGACAATAGAGTGGTGGGGGGAAGGGGGATAGAAAGAGTCTTTGCTTGGGGTAATGGATGCATGATGCAGCATGCAGATGGTGTTTTATTTAGTTGTACACGTGAAATCCATATGGTTTTGTGAACCAGTGTCACTCCAACACATTCAATAAAAAAAAAGATTTGAATTAGCTTTTACAAGATGTACAAACTTCACAAAGAGAAGAAAATGTAGAGAGCAGGATGGGCATAGATAGTAATAATCTACATTGATACAAAGAGGAAAAATAAAGTAAATAGTGATAAATAGAATGATTGTTTTATGTATTTTTAAAAAATTATGATTGCGATCTTTGTTCAAAAAAAATAAAAATTGGACTTTAAGGAGAAATGTTAACAAAAATACAGCTGTAGGTCCTCATGCTATTTATGATTGCCTTTTAAATTTAATATTCACCAATTTATTAATTTCTTTTCATCAAAATTTATTGAGCATCTATTAAATGCCAAAAAACAAGCTAGAAAAATAAATAAATAGGTGCCATTGCCATTTACTGATACGCAGACCTCACAAAGAGATGGTTTAAATATTCTGAGAGTAAGTTCAATTTTGGATATATTGAATGTGAGTTGTTTCTGCACAGTTAAAGTAGAAAAGATGAGTACACAACCAGACATATACATGTAGGGCTTAGAACAGAGGTCCAGACTGGAGATGTAGCTTTGGAAAATGGCAGTAAAAGTGGTTACAGAAATTACAGAGTAGATGATATCACCTAGGGGATATTAGACCAATTCAAAATGCCTATAGACCCAGACTTTCATGAAACAAGAAAATAAATAAAGTAGAAGTAGGCTTTACAATAGATTTCCTTAATGCAACAAATGTGCCCATGAAATCTATCAGCATTTGATCAAGATACCTTGAAAATAAATACTTTCATTATTTGTTGATTTTACTACCAAGGAGAATATAACACCAGTTTGAGTACAAAGTGGAGTTGTGGAGTGGTTGTATTGTATTGTATTATATTGATTTTGAGAATGATGCTTATAGATGTTTGGCTAATGAAAGGCAGCCCACAGAAAAGATGCAAGATCTGGAAAGAATATCTTAGGACGGCAATCACAGATGTCAGAAATAACCTGAATCTAAGGAATAGAGAAAATTCTTCCTCTATTAAAGAAAATAGGATTTCTAAAATTATTTTAACTCACATAAACATTAGACAGTTTAATTTTTGAACTTGTTTTCAACTATACTCTTCCTGTTTGGTAGCAGTCCCCTTAAAAAATTTAGTTCAATCCTAAACCCTCTCTAGTTAATTTGTTATTAAAATTTTGATTTTAATTTTGATAACTGATTTTCAAAATCATCAATCTAATTTCCTATTTAAATATTTTTTTTAATTTTTATTTTCATATTATTTTATATTTTTATATTCTCTCTCCAGCAGAAGGGCCCCTGGTAGTTCTATCAGCTTGGAAGTGGGGTGTGGTTCACTCTGACTACCTTCCCTCTCTTCTGAGCTCCACTTCTGGTGTTAGGTTGAGGAAAATAAAATTGCCGCTCTTCCTGCTTGTAGAACTGTGGTCAAGGATCATTTCTCTCCTACTTTGTCCAGAACCTGCCCTAATCCATGTTATTTATTATTGAGTTCACAATTTCATCATGTTTCCATGACTTCCAACTTCAGGATCAAAAGGCAAGTTTGGCATTCTTTAGGTCTCTTGAAAACTAGCCTATGAAGGGAATCTCCTTGCTCTCCTCATGCTTCATGCCCTTTCTATCCAGGACTTTTGCTCCCTGTTCCAGCATCAAAAGGCAAATCAATATGTCCAAAGGTTGAATACATTGTCTTATTGGGAACAAAATGCTAGTGTGCTATTTTTGTAGGACCCCCATTATGCAAGTGATTTTCTTGTGTCCTTTCTCTCTTTGGGGAAAGGAAGCAGCCTCTTTGCCTGTCTACAGGCAAGACAATAAAGGAAGTAGCTTCTTTTAAAGAGCATTGCACTCTGAAAAGACCCACATCTCTCTTCTCAATTTTCTTATTTTATCAGCTGGGTTTTGTGAGGCAAAGTAGAATGGGTTTTGTGGCGGCACCTTTCAGTAACCTCATGGAAGAAGGTCAGTCAACAGTTGATGGATCTCTGAGTTTAGGATGTGTGGCATTTGAGGATTTATGTCTTAACTTTGAGTCCTAGGACCAACTTTAAAACAGGAAAACTTCACTCCATATTTCTTTAATATACATAAGAATGAATAAAGAGAGAGGTTCCGACAGGGGGCGGAGAAGAAATCAAGAGAGTTGGCAAGCATTAGATTTTGTTTCTGTGGGAAATAAAAATTGAAGTTATACTAGAGATGAAAATAGCAGCTTAAACCAAGAGGTAAAAGTTTATAATAACTGTTAGAGAATGCAGAAAGAGCCATATAAAAAATAATATTGTGCCCTTTAAAGGCCCACCTACATTGAACAATTTTACTCTTCGATGAATCTGATCAGGGTATTTATAAAATTTTCTTAAACAGTTTAGGTTTAGTGTCCAGAATTGATTCGGAATTGAAGATCCAAAGAAGAGACATGGCTGAAGGCCACAGCAATCAAGGGAATTGAAGGAACTGAGAGAGTATGTTTAGATCCTTGATGTCTTAATTAATCAAAGCCCAAGATTTAAGCCTTACAAAACCAGATATTTGGAGCCAGTTGTTTTGAAAAACTAAACAGACCTCAGAGTCAAGAAGAATTGTGTGTTAATCCAATGTCATTGTAGCTCAGAAGGAAAAGAAGCATGGGTGGGAGATCAGCACATTCAGAATTATAAAAAGGGAATCAAACCAAGATCAATGGGCTAGCAAATAGTAGGGAGTAAATGCAGAGTAGTTAGCTTGAATTGCAGAAGCTAAATGTGGTTCCATGAACTAGGGAACAGGGAAGAATGAGAAAGCTTAACTAAAAAAGCATTTCTTGTTTACTGTTACACCCATTGACTTTGAGTACCCCATGGAACTTCCAGGTGGACACCTCCAGATGAATATAGGAGTCCTGAGTTTAGGGCATAATCAAGGCTGGGTTTGGAAATCTAATCATATAGATAATACTTAAATGTTTGAGAGTAGATGAGATTTCCCAAGGACATCAGTGGGTGAAGAATGCTGCACTTATTCTTAAGGGGCTTTGAGGGAGTGAAGAGGAATTAAAAAAAAAAACAACCAAAAAACTTGATTAAGACTTAAGAAGAAAAGAGCAAAGAGGAAAGGGGAGTGAAGATGCAGATTTATGAACACATCTAGAATGACTGTGGCACTTTTGAGAGAGTTTTATTACCTCTTAACTTTAAGATGCTAATTAAATTATTTAGCTTGCTATCTCAATTATTTTTATTTTGCAATCGAATTTATTTTTTCTCCTGTTGTATAAATCTTATAAATAATAACAATATCCAAATATTTTAAATTTAAAAAGTTAATTATAAACTATACTAGATTTATGAATATCTAATGATACTCAAAGCATCTTAAATATTAATTTATCATTTTGAGCATCAAATCATAGAGCTAGAGAGTCAGATAAACACTTAAAGGAGAGGTTACTCATGCTTTAAACTTAATTTGTGATTTTATTGTGAGAACTAGTTCTTTGTTCTAAATGAATGTCTGCCTCCAGACAAGGTAAGTAATTTTGGCCTCTGTATTCAGTAGCTCATTTTCAGACTTTAAAGTACTCTCTTCATGGACTGTATTTCTATTCTCCCAGCTAATTATGTGAATTTGTTTCCACCTGACATAGAACTTAACAATATTAACTCTCCTTCAGCATGTCCTCTGCCCAAATCCCTGCTAGGGCTGTGTGGAATTGGCTTATCCCTCTCCACTGAGATAGCAGAATTGGGGTTATTTAAATTACTCTGACCTTTGGTATATGGTGGGGTGAAAGGAAGTACTTTAAGATTAAGCTAGCCTTAGAAAATTATCCTTCAAATCACTACCATAATATATATATATATATATATCTCCCCTCTGGCTAAAAAATCTTTTCAACAGCTCTATGAGGTGGTCCTATCGCTCTTATTATTCCAATTTTAGATGTAGTTATTAAGCCACAGAGGCCCAAGGTCCTGGAGTTATGGAGTCAGTGAGTAATAAATAATAAGTTAGGGCACAAGGCTTGTTCTTTTTTCATGTTATGCTACATCCTGTGCAGCCAGTCTCAACAAGGTTTGGAGGAGAGAGTGGAAAACCCGGCCTTAGGTCAGAGCTATGTATCCCTTACAAGTGACTTCCCATAGTACGGTGTTCATCAGGTTACTGACAAGCTAGGAGAGAGCTAACTGCCCTCCCACACCTCCGAGACACCTGCCAGCCAGAGAGAAATGGACTGTCATTCTACCTTCTTCCAGGTGGCCAGTGTTTGCTGCTGCATTTCTTAGAGTAAAACAAGACTGGGCCACAAAGTCTTTGTCTCAGTCCAATTACATTGTCCTGAGAATAGCTAAAAATAGCTCTTAAAATATGACAATCCTTTGACCATTATTCTTGATCTTTAGAATAATATTGTGACTATGCTGGTTGTTGGAGCCATTGTAGATAGTTTAGTGCCAGGTGGAAAAAGGCTGCTTGAAGGTTCCCCACAGAGCTTTCCTTTGAGCTGGACTCTTCCATTAAAAGCTCTTGGTTTTATGAGGACACTCTGACTGGTCAACTCTTTTGACTTATTTAACTAATACCATTCACTCACCCGATAATGCCATGCTGAATTTTTAGTATTTGATAACATTTAGTATCAGCTTCTTTATGGGCATAAAATCATTTGGGGATAACATTATGCATAGACTTAATCTAGCCTTAAACCCTGATATGCCTTCTGATCCATGTATTTGCATTCTCTAACAAAGAGGGAAAATAAAGGATATTACAAAGACTAATAAAAGACCATAATAATTGAAGATGCTCCTCAGTAAAAGGAGACTGTCCTCGGAAGGTAGCAAGCCGCAGATCCATACTGACGTGAAAGGTATTAGAGTGGTTCTCTATGAAAATAGCAACATAGCATTTTAGTTATGTAAACTAATTGAATGACACTGGAGCAAACTGGTACTTTCCAAAGCTGACAATGCTAAGCTTGTTACGGTTTAAAAATGTATTTAATGTTTCTCTTACAACTATAAAACTGAAATATTTTTCCTTGAATCCCTGAAAAATAATAGGAGGGATATTTAACAAACATGCTTATTTAACATTTATGCAAATAACTTTTTATGATTGTAATACACAAAAGCCTTTGGAAACTTTTTTCCCCTTCTTTTCATAGGCCGCTGCCAAGAGGAGATGAATAGTATCTTTGAGAGATCCACAAACATCCGGTACGAATGGGGAAGCTCAGTTTGAGAGCCAGAATTTATTCCATTTTCTGTATTTAAACCA
The DNA here is from genome assembly GCF_054644295.1 of Miniopterus natalensis. Classification (NCBI taxonomy): domain Eukaryota; kingdom Metazoa; phylum Chordata; class Mammalia; order Chiroptera; family Miniopteridae; genus Miniopterus; species Miniopterus natalensis. Next base: position 17,791,531 of record NC_142091.1, read on the forward strand.
TTCTCAACAAAGACTGTTCCCAACTCTGTCTGTCACAGAGTCTTCCTGCTGCACCAGATGTTGGACTATCTCTGTCCCTTCCGCCTTCAAACACTCATTCTCCCTGTCTTGCTCTTGCCTGTTTCCTGTGCTGGGACTGGGGGATACTGAGGTTTGTAACATGTCTTGAACTCCCAGCCTCTCCTCCTTGCCTCAGCCCATGGGGAAGTTCTGGGACATATGAGCAGGTCAGGAATTGAGTATTTGTATGAAATATGCTTCTTACAAAGGCTTTATCTTCTGGTGGGCATGCAACGTCCCCAGGGGAGACTCCGTTGGGCAAGACCAAGTGTGAATTTCAGCAATATCCTCCTGCTAAGTGAGAACCACCCCCTTCAGTGAAGGATCTGTGATTTGAGGAAGTATAAATATATTTAGTTGCACCAGCTCTCTCATTCTCTTGGACACCCAGAATAAAAAAGAATGAGCCTTTGTACCCCAAACTGAATGTATGTAATGTATAGTTTATAGGAGTTTTGCATACTATTCTAATGGCCCTAGTAGAATTCTCTAGGAATACAAGTATACAAATATAATTATACTTTCCTTTCAACTTTTAATGGCTGTAGCAATAATATATTTGCAATGACTCATTTCCATCAAATTTCCATACTATCAGATATTCTGTCTTTCTTTTGTTTTGTTGTGTTTTTTTAAAATGTATCTTTATTGATTTCAGAGAGGAAAGGAGAGGGAGAGAGAGATAGAAACATCAATGATGAGAGAGTCATCGATTGGCTGCCCCCTGCATGCCCCCCGACTGGGGGTCCAGCCCGCAACCCGGGCATGTGCCCTGATGGAATCGAACCCCGATCGCCTGGATCCTAGGTCGATGTTCAACAGCTGAGCCATGCCCAGCAGGTTCAGATATTGTTTATCTCAAGGCCCACCTGCAGCCTCTCATCATCAGTGGAAATAGTGATGTTCCCTGGGCTTGCTCTGTCATTCCAGAGGCACTCCACTCTTACTCCTATCCAAGCTCATTCTTAAGACTTAGAACTCCTTTCCTCTCCCTCCTTCACCAGCGGGCTGCCGGCCTTGCTCTCTGTTGAATTCCACCCTCTTCTCCAGTGGTATCTCTCGCTGTAGGTAGCTCTTTCCTGCTCTGAAGGACCTAGCCCTTACCTTGTCCTTCTAGAATGTGTAATATTCAGTTCCCTGGTGGGTGTGCCTTATAAATTTCTTCATCCTTTAGCCAGTTTTCAATGTCATAAACTATTGTTGTCATAAAGATGTGAGCCTGTGAGCTGGTGGCCTTGGCATGAATCCATAGTTGGCTTGTGTGTGACTAATTGGTGGTTAAGCCAATGAATAGCCCAGGGGAGAGCCACGAAGGTAGGGAAAAATAAAGAAGAATCAAGATGTCCCCTTTGGCCACATCATCCCATATCTTCTAAAATTTAACCCATGCTACTCTTTAACCCTGCATTTGCCTTCATTCTCACCACCTAATTTCTCTCTTCCTTCCCCATGGTCCCCTTGCAGTTGTAACACTACCTTTAACCTGGGGCCATAACACAAGATTTCTTGCTGGGAGCAATACGCCAATATAGAAGCAGTAAATGCACTGGAGCAGAAGCTGAGGAGGGGGCTCACCCCAGAGTTCTTGATGAAATATCTGGAGGTATTCTACCTCTATCAGTAAATCCACTGAGTCACACAAGCAGAATCAGTCACAGCAAGAGGGCCCATCCAGCCATCTGTCATCCACTAATGTCAACTATCTCTCTTATCCAAACAAGATGAGGTAGAAGTTCTTAAATCTATTCTAGGAATAGTCTTATTAACAGTTTCTAGTGATTTGGTCTTCTCTTCCATTTTCATTGTGCAAAATCAAAATCACATGAAATAAGAAAGAAAACTGCTTTGTCAGAGTAATAAAGAGAAAAAATCCATCAGCAACTTAGTGAGCAGTTTTAATAATTTTACCAATTTTTAAAGGAGTGAAAAAAGCAATTACAAAGATTGGATCTTTTAAATTTAATTGTTAGGGCTTAATATGTGATAAGACATTTTAAGATCCACCATCAAGTTGAGAGCTGGGCCAGGCTGGGCTTGGCTCAGTGGTTGAGTGTCAACCTAGGATCCAGGGGATCAGGGTTCGATTCCTGGTCAGGGCACATGCCCTGGTGTGGGCTTAATCCCCAGTTGGGGGAGTGTAGGAGTCAGCCAATCAATGACTCTCTCATCATCGATGTTTCTACCTCTCTCTTCCTCTCCTTTCCTCTCTCTGAAATCAATAAAGATATATTAAAAAAAAAAATTGAGAGCTGGGTTAACTTACCCTTTGAAGAGAAGGTTCATTGACAAGCAGATTGGAAAGTCACATGGCAAGAACAAGGAGGACACCAAGATCAGTTAGTGAGAGCTCACTTTGAGGACCCCAAATAAGATATGAAATATTGTAGGGATGGCCGGGGGTCCTAAAGAACCAAATATTATTATAATTGCTTCACAGAGCTGTCATTTATGCCCAGTTCAGGTATAGTCTTCTGACTATAGGTATTGTATAAATATGATCTCCTCAAAAACCTATAAAACACTTTGCTTTCTTCTCAAAAGGTCACTTTTGAAGTAAATCCTAAGAAATCAACATGATCTCTGGGGAAGGAAAAGGAATTAAGCAGCTTCAGTTTTCACACTGACTTGCTGAGGAGTTTCATTTCCATTAAACATCACATTTTATACACTTTTCATATATATCTTTATAGTTGTATCTGTCTATATTAATATACATAGAGGGAGCTACTGCACCAAATAACTCAGAAAAGCAAAATTGTTTTACAATTTCCCTTACTGCTTATTTTCTAGAAATTTTTATTAGACCTCTTCTAGATTTTCATACTCGGAGCCATAGGCCAGCTCTCCTGAGCGATGCCATGATCAGTATGAACATGAGTGGATAACAGCTCACACGGGCAAAATCACAGAGGAAAAAAGATCTGTAATAACAAGCTAAACACACTTTCAGTGTTAGTTGAGCCGTTTAAGCTCCCTTTATATATATGATGAGTTTCTACATTCAAATCTGATTTTCCATTTGTGTGAGTTTATCACTTTCCTTACTGGTATCAGAGTGAAAGGTTTTGTTCGTTGTTTGGTTGGTTACGGCATTTTTCCCCTCTTTGAAAAATTTCAAAGCAGAAAATTTCAGGAGCTATAGAAGATGTGCGTGTGTTTAAATTAGACAGGGCATAAGCTAAATCCAGCTTTCACCAATTACTAACTTGCAGTCTGTTGTGCAAGCTATTTAACCTCAGGCTCATATCTAAGCAAAGGAGAAACCAATATCTACTAATCAAGAATAATTGGAGGTCTAAGTGATATAACACATGTAAAGCATGCAACTGATGTCTAATCGGGATTAAATCAATGCACGCTGTTTATTATTGCCACGGGTTACATGCATTAGCTTCCATATCTTGAGAGATTTTCCGACATAAATTTCTGAGATTAGAGTAAATTATAATTGAGGAAGTTAAATTATTTATTTATTTATTTATTTATTTATTTATTTATTTATTTATTTAACATATTTTTATTGATTTCAGAGAGAGGAAAGGAGAGGAAGAGAGAGAGAGAAACATCAATGATGAGAGAATCATTGATCGGCTGCCTCCTGCACACCCCCCACTGGGGATTGAGTCCCCAGCTCTGTCATGTGCCCTGACAGGGAATCCAACCAAGATCTCCTGGATCCTAGGGAGGTCTACGCTCAACCCCTGAACCATGCTGGCTGGGCTGATCCTTTCATTTTTTTAACCAAGCATTTGGTAATCATCATATTCTCTCGGTCCATGTTCTGGAGCTAAAATGAATAAACCATATCATCCAATAGCTCAAGGATAAGTAGGGAAGACAGAAACCAAAACAAGTAGTTATAACAGGCTGCATTGTACCCAAATCAGTACATGTATAATGTATACTTGTGACTGACATGAAGGTAATTCAGCTCAGTCAGCACATAAAAAGTGACACTTACATGGCTCTCAGACATTCTCAACATAAGTGAACATACATGGATAGATCTGAAACACATAAAATAAAACGACTGCCTCACAGTTATATATTGAATCTTAATGAACCATAAATAATAAAGAATTCATAAATGACATAGACAGTGAACAGACTCAAAAATATTGTTGTGACCTTGATTTAAAAAACTAATTCATCTTATTGGCAATCACTTATATAAAACCCTTTTCCTGGGCCAGCATTGCAAATATTGACGTGCACTTCCTTTCTATACTCAGCTCCCTTGCAGCTTGTGTATATTGAATCATGTATATATGTAAATGTTGCATATGTGCATATACTGAATCATGGACACAGCTATAACTTCCCTGCAGTTGCTTGTTTCTCAGCATCTATTTTCATTTCTTCAAATAATAACATCTTATCTGCTTTTGGAAAACTATCACTTTCCCACCATTGGTTATGCAATATTGGTGGCATTTCCTGGGATTTTATTGGCAACTCTTTCCCTTGGCCATAGTAACTGAAGTCAAGGAAGGATTTCAATATATTGATTTAATTATTGGATGAGCTAATAAATTAATGGATGAACACAGACCTCAGCCAATAGGCATATTATATTCTCCTGGCCATCAGGATTGCTTCAGGCACTGGCCAGTGATTTAATCCAGTTCCATCAATGAGTTCCTAGGAACAATTACTGAGCATGCTAGACAGCAATACTCTCTCTGTAATGGGTGGGAAGAGAATGTTAGGGCTGCTGCTGCTGCTTCCACTTACATCTGGGGACACCATTCTGAGAGCTGAGCTAGCCCCGGGAGCAGGGGACAGTGTAAAGGAGAAATTCTTATCATGAGAATTCTAGTTTCTAATTAAACTACACTATTCATTTGCAGTAGCCAATAATACTCTCAGTTTATTACTCCAGTTGAAGTTGAATCCTTGATACCATTATTTATTTTTTTTTGGTCAATTAGTTGCAGTTCTTCTTCAGCACATGTCTGTAACTTTTGACTTCCCAAATTTTAAGATCTTTCCAGTTTGTAGAAAGTGAGTCTATTTTTATTAACTCTCAACCAATTTTACAAAATCAAGACAATCCAGGTATCATTATCTACATAACTGAGAGAATTTAAGTGTAATGTTTTCTGATGCCTGTTGCCACTCTGTTGTTTTCCCCTTCAGTTTACTAATTTTCCTTTTCTGGTTGATAAATTCAATTTCCATTCTCATGGGTCACCTGATGATCTTTCAGTCCCTCAGTTTCCTATGTTATCTTATTTGTACCACTTTTTTTTTTTTAATATAACTTTATTGATTTCAGAGAGAGGAAAGGAGAGGGAGAGAGAGAGAGAGAAACACCAATGATGAGAGAGTCATTGATCGGCTACCTCCCGCACGCCCCCAACTGGGGATCGAGCCCACAACCCGGGCATGTGCCCTGACCGGGAATCGAACCCCGATCGCCTGGATCCTAGCTCGATGCTCAACCGCTGAGCCACGCCCAGCTGGGCTTATTTGTACCACTTTTATTTCAGATTTATTTTATGGACGTGTTAAGCTAACATGCATAAACACATTATTATAACCTGTGTTTTAGGTAAGGACTAAACTGTGAGAATGACCATCTCTAAACACCTTTACACCAAAGTTTAAAATTACTTTAATATAGAAATTATTGAAAAATAATGATCTGGAAAGGAGTTTATAATTTGCCAATGATAAACTCATAGGATTGCCATAAATTGGGTATGAATAAGCAATATTCAGAATTGTAAAATATAATAAAATATACACATTAAAAACATATTGTGCATACTTTAACTTTTTTTTTTGAATGAGAAAGTGCTTCAGGGTAACCAATGACTAGCAATTGGCATTTTACTGTTAACTTATAATGGGACTCTTAATAGAGAATTCTGGTTGACTGCTTAATAGGTAAGTAAAGTAGTATCTATTTAAACTGACTTTACTACAATACAGGTTTTTTCCATTTAAGTTCTCTATATTAATATACATAAAATGTTAATTAACATTTACTCCCCTTGTTTTTCCTGCATTACTTATTTTCTTCAATAAGTGGCTTCAGGGAAAATTCAACTTACTGGGTACGGGCTAAAAACAGTTACATGTTCTCATCCAATTTACGAATTAGTCTTTCTAATTAAACTCCAACCTTCAAAATTAATTTGTTTTGAATCCATCTTGTTGAATGGGCACAGAACTGTCCAAGTATATTTCTACTATTTTGATGGTAATAATGTGTTGGCTTGTATATCTTTATTATTGTTTCTTAGTTGCAAGCAGTATGCTTCCAATTTTATGCCCTCGAAACTGTGAAATAATGTTTCTATAATTCAGTTCTTCTTAATGTTTCTATGTAAAATAGAATGTATAATGAAACTGAGATCTGAGCATTTTTAGAAAGTCTCAGCTGCAGATATCAGTTGAGTCAGAACAGTGTCAAATGTGGAATCCAAACAACATAATTGGTACTTTGAGACTGAGGTTGATGTGACATTCCCTTGAACATATTTTAACGCTTATGCATATTTAAATTAAAATTTTAACCTCCTGACATTCAACCCAACAAGCCATCACCATCCAACTAGAGAGGCATGTGTGACAAATAAGATGACACAGAGCAAAAACCACTTGTTTTGAATCTATGCTAATTGTGCAAGAGTTCCAAAAAAACTAGCTGTTTGCTAACAATTTGACAGTAGATCCTGATATTAACATAGATTTTGTGACTGATTATACAGCAAGAATTTGCTTCAAATATGTGTCCATTTAGCATGGCTACTAGCTAGAAAGGATGGTATAATATGTATTCAAGTCATGACATCCATTTGGTTTTATGATTTTACTTTTAGTGTGGCAGGTAGTTTCTGGTCATCCCACACAATATGATTTTTTGCTTCCAAAAGAACCAGATGAGATAGAAGTCAGCTCTCTATGACACACCAGCCCTTCCTATCAGAGCCCACCTGTCCAGAAAATTATTACTGATCTTGTTCCTTTGTGATCCATGTTGTCAGCTTCAAATTAGCAGGGTTTTGGCAGAAAAGTTTGCCTGTAAGTATGGCCAGAGCCAGGGGCAGGTTAGATGCAGTAGTTTGTTTTGTCCCAACATAATCTTGTCATGACCCATTTGGTGTCATGCATCTACAGGGATGTTATGGTTGAGGATTTGAACTTCAAATGAAAGTGGTACCCCCATGCATAGCCAAGTCACAGTGGGAAAACGGATAATTGTTCAGTCATTCCATGCAATTTCAGATTTATATTTTCATTTCCCATTTATCATAGTGCCAGCTTTGGAGTAAAATGCCAAAGCGAAAATTCTCATGTTCAGTAGCAGGCACAAGTGAAAATGATTGTATCTGACTGAATCTGCACTTGCAGGGAAGAGTTGACATTTAAATTGGGAAGTTGCCAGGGGCCTTTGGCTCCATTCCATAATTGTCAAGTTTCATGACATTGAGGAAATTATTTTAATTCCAAGTAACAGGAGTCATTTTGCATCCTGAGATCCAAAGCTGCTACTTAAACCAAAATACACCAACATTTATGGCACCAAAATAAAAGAGATCCTCCTTGCCAATTGCCTCTGTTTATTTACTTCAAGACCCAGATGAACAACCCAGATCAGCTTTGCCACCCACGTTAAAAATAGCATAGCAAATTCATAAAGCAGTCTTTCTTCAAAGAATGGAAATGATTCTGAAGTCCGATTAATCTCACAGTGTCCTTGTGAGGAAGATGGAAAGTGGCAGAGTATTTCCTCTAATTTCAAGTTCAGGAAAGTAAGAAACACAAAAGTTAAGTGGCTGGTCTCCATTTATTCAAATAAATTTATTCAGGAGTAGAGCCAGAAATAAAGATCAAGTCTCCTGGCCCATGCACGAGACCCCATGCTGCCTCACAGCTTTCAAAGCCTTCCTTTTCTGGTGAACGCTAAAAGCTTTCCCCCCACTACAGGAGTAGATTCAGACATACTGCCATCTACTGACCCACCGAGGAATGTACTGCTTTCCCTGCAGATTTCCATCTCTAGGATGGCAGTGCCCTGTGCCTCCTGGACTATGTAGAAAACAGTGATGTAAGAGGTAAATGAATTTGGAATATTTCCTTTCCCATCAGTACACTTGACATTCTTAATATTTATATAACAATGCAACAATACACTATGTTGTTTGTATACAGAACATCCTTGAGATCATCTGTTCCTTTCCATGCCCTTACTGTGACATACTCTTCTAAGGATTGAATGTTCTAAAACAGCCTTTTTGTTCCACGTAAGTCAGTGCGAGGAATGCCATGCCCACTCTGTGTTGTCTATATAGTCTTTTCCCAGGGTCCTAGGAGATGTGCCAGTTATCTATCCTCACGGCTCCAAGAAAGGAGTAAGAAACCAACCTAAATAGCCACAGTTCTGTGCTTGTAGGAAATATCGTAACATACCCTAAAAGGGCTCTAACAATTGGAGAATCGGTTCCTAAATATATTTTTGACAAGATGCCCTTCGTTCAGAGCCAAGCTATTCTTCCCCCAGAAACTCAGTATCATCTTTTACCACGTCAACCCTTTCCGGCCTGCCTGTATTTTCAGTAGGGTAAAGTAACAATTTCTGACTTAATTAAGTTACGGTGAACACGATTATTGATTTAACCTTATTAAAATAGTTGAGTGAGAGTTATGATGTTTGTTTCTCTCTGTTGCTCATCATTATGGTTAGTTCATTGCCTCTAAGAAAAAAGTTGAGTTGAAGTACTTGAAATTGATATTTCTTTTTGATGGAAAAAATTGAATAACATTAATATCTTAATACAGAATCCACATATGCAAGAGCAACTCAAAGAGCAGCAAAGAAGCACCAGCTTCACCCTGGTTGCCTGTCTGTATCCTACTTCAAGATCTTCAGAAAATTTCTCTTCCACGACGGTGTTTCTCAGACATCATGGTTAAGAAATGTTGAATACTGAATTATTTCTATTATTTTAGCGCATAAAAGCTAATGTGCATGACAATTTAATTGTCTTTATAATAGATTTTTTTTGCCTTTACAATTAGTCTAGCAGAAATTATCCTTTGAAATTCACAATTTGAAATAAAATATGAAAAAGACTATTTATTTAATTTGGAATGAATGTCTATATTTGTCCACCCAAATGTTTACAGAAATATCTTATTTTGAGATCATCTTAGGCAGAAATGAGAAATGGTGTGGTTTCCCCCTTGTTTAAATAGCAAGAGGTTGTCAAAAGTTACAAAAGAGATGGGAGTACAAGTAGAGATATATTAAAAATGGAAGCATTAAGGATCTTTACTGACTTGGTAAAACCAGAACATTGTGGAATTCTAATTGAAAAGTCCACAGAGAGAAAACTTCAGCCCAGAAATCTGGCCTTTACATGTTTAGTCCTATTGAAGGCTTAATAGATGTTGGAAAACAAGACTGAGATCAGGGAACATTTAGGAGGAAAATGAGAAGATAAGAGGTGATGAGAAAAGAGGGGAGAAATCAACAGGAGATGTCAAAGGCATTTGAACACCTTTGGTATGAGCTTGCATGAGGAGCCAGATGTTTGGAGGGTTTATCTGAACTAAATTGACTCACCAAACTTTTTGAGAGCAGTAACAAAAAGGAAATGTTCTTTAGTTCTGTCTATTTAAAGCACATGCATCTATAACAATCACAAATTGATTATTTATACTTGCTTCTCTTTACAACATGGTGACAATACATCACATTGTAACAGTAGCTAGGTTTTAAAATGCCTGTAGAAACTTTATTTCCTTGACACCAGAAAAGCTAACTAGTTCAATAGTGGTATTCACTTTTCCTATGCTATTTATCATTTAGATTATTTAAGAAAATATGTTATAATGCTGTAACAAAGAGTACAAGGATAATTCCAAATGAGATTTCAGGCCTTAGTACAAATTGGCATGGCTTGTTTTAAGTAGAAAATCATGCAATCAGCTATAGTTTCTAACCTAGGTGAGCCTGAAGAAACACAGCCAGAGGGTAAGATTCTGACTCAATTGAGGAGAGAGTAGAGATGTCAGAGGCCAAAGCAGCTAGGGGTCACAGAGCAATTACCAAAAGGTAAAAAGTTGCAAGGAAAGAAATCTGTTTGGCATGCGGAAGGTATGGCCCGTGTTTTGAGCTGAGGACTGATCTGTACATTTGTGTGAGAAATCTTCCTGCAGCTGAGGAAAAAGCCACCAGGAAGAATTAAGGAGAACAGCTACTGCAGTGCATACAGAGCCAGCAATATCGCGTTCCCAGCAGCCAGAAGAATCAGTTCGTCAAGAGGATCTGACAATTCTCAATACATCTGCATATAGCAGCAAAGCTTCAAAATACACAAAACAAAAATAGATAGAACTGCAAGAAGATATAGATAGATCCAAATCATAGCTGAAGATTTCAGCACCCCACTCTCAATAATTGACAGAAGCAAGGCCAGTTCTATACAGACTTCAAAAAATTGAAGAGGAAGAATACTTTTCTAATCAGTCAGTGATGACAGCATTACCCTGAACAAAACCAAGAAAACTAGGGACCAGTATTTCCCATAACATAGATATAATGAGTAAATGGAATCCAACAATATGTAAAAGGAATGATGCATCATTATCAAGCAGCTATTATCCCAGAAAATACAAGGCTGATTTAACATTGGAAAATTTGTTAATAATTTACCATATTAATAGGTGAAGAAAGAAAAAAACACACCACATGATAATGGTAAAAACAAAACAAAACACTACTTGGTGTTAAAAATTGATGGCTTTTATCCTAAGATCAGAAACAAAAATACCTCATTACTTCCATTCAACATTGTACTAGAGGTCCTAGCCGATGCATGTTGGTAAAATAAAGTAAATAAATAAACCACATTTAGATTGGAAAGAAAGAAGTCAAACTCTCTAAGGAGACAACATAATCATCTATGTAGAAAAATCCATTGGCAACTACAAAAGACAAAACAAAACAAAAGCTACTAGAACTAATAATAAGTTTAGAAAGTTTGCAAGATTAAGGTCAATACAGAATAAATAAACTGTATTTCCACATACTAGCAATAAATAATTAGAAGTTTAAAAATAACATTTGTTATAAAAATATGTAAAATATTTATGGATAAATGTGATGAAAGATGTATAGACCTTGACACTGAACACCATTACACATTCATGAGAGTAATCAAAGAAGACAAAAACAAATGGAGAGACAATCAATCCCTGTTCATAGGTCAGGAGACTCAATATTGTTAAGATATTAATTCTTCATGAATTGATCCACAGTCAATCCAATTTCAGTCAAAATTCAGCAGGCTGTTCTATGGAACTTGGAAATATAATTCTAAGTTTTCATATGAAAATTGAAGGGTTTTACAAAAGTTAAAATAAATTTGAAAAAGAACATAGTTGAATGAGTATACAACCTGACTTCATTACAGATTATAAAAGCTAGAGTAATCAAGACAGTGTAATATTGGCATCAAGACAGACAAACAGACCAGTGGAACAGATTAAAGAATCCAGAAATTGATTTTCAACAAAAGTGCAAAGATAATTCAGTGGAGAAAGCATAATCTTTTCAAAAAATGATACAGGAACAACTGGATATCTACATGCAAAAAATAATAACATTTAATCCATATCTCATGTCATGTACAAAAATTAACTCAAAATGGATCAAAGACCTTAGAATAAACTTAAAACTATTAAAATTTCTAGATGCAAACAAGAGGCATTCATTGTTATCTTGGGTTAGGAAGAATTTCTTACATAAAAAAAAAATAAAAGCACAAAGATACACAAGAAAAAAATGATAAATCTTACGTGATCAAAATTAAATATATTTGCTCATCAAAAAACAATAAAAGAAAAGCCACAGACTGAGGAAATATCTGAAATTCATATAGTTGGCAAAGGATTTACATCTGGAATATGAAACTTCAAAAATAAGAAACAAAAAGCACAATAAATCTTGGGCAAAATTTCTGAACAGACTCTCCACAAAACATGTATAGATGAGCTCACCCTCTCCTGCCCAGGCCCCCATGTTCACAAAGAAGAGTTCATGTGAGCACACAGGGACATGGCGACCACCTATAAGTCAAGAATAGAGGCCTGAGAATGAAATCTACCTTGCCAGCACCTTGATCTTAGACTTTCCAGCCTCCAGAATTGTGAGAAATAAATTTCTGTTGTTTTTTGGGGGGAATATGCACATGATAAGATGCTCAAGTTATTGATCACTAGGGAAATGCAGACTGCAATGAGATATCTCTGCACACCAATTAGAATGTTTTCACTTAAAATGACTGACTCAACCAAGTGTTGTGAAGGATATGGAGCCATCCACCACTCATAAGTATTTGCACAGATAAATGAAAGAATATGTCCATAGATAAGGTTGTTCATAGCAATGTCATATATAATATACAAAACCTGAACACAACCGAGATTTTCATCAATAAGTGAATGAATGTATGAAAAATGGTAACAAAATGAACTGCTCAGCCTAAAAAAAAATACCAATGAAACACAAAATTATGTGAATGAATCTCAAAATAACTGTGCGGAGTGAAATAAGCAAGAGAAAAATGGATACACATGTATGATTACATTTATATAAAATTCTAGAAAGTAAAAACTAATCCACAGTGATAGAAAGTGGGTCAGTTGTTACCTGGAAATTGGTGTGAGTGGTAGGGTGTGTAGGAAAAGGGGATTATAAGGGATAAGAGGAAACTTTTGAAGAAGATATATTCAATATCTTGACTATGGTGATGGTTTCATGACTGTATAATATGTCTAAACTTATAAAATTATCTTTATAAACAATTTATTGAGTGTCAATTATTCCTTTTAAAAAACACAAAACAATGAATATTAGGAAATAAATTGGCTGTGCTGGGTTAAAATATGCGCAAAGAAGATGATCCCAATTATTTCCTTGCTTGTATCCATGAATTTTGCAATGTCACTTTGTTGTTCCTTCCATTAAAGTTGAAACCTCCAGAGAGTGGGATATTCAACACCAAAAAGAAATGAGCTATCATGTCATGAAGAGCCACAAAGGAAGTATAAGTGCCTATTACTAAGTGAGAGAAGCCAATATAAGAAGGCTATACGCTGTATGATTCCAACTACATGACATTTTAGAAGAGGCAAAACTGTGAACAGAGTAAAAAAAAGAATCAGTGGTTGCCAGGGATTGGGGTGGGACGAAGGAAGGGAGAGTAGGCAAAGCACAGAGGATTTTTGTATTGTGATGTCCCAAGATACCAGTCTTTTATTTACCTAAGAGGGATACAGTAAAACAGGAGACAGTTGCCAGGAGTTCAGAAATGAAAGAAAATGGTAGATTAAGCATAAATATATTAAATAATTTTGGATATACAAAAAATCTCAAAGTAGGAATTCCAGAGCTGGTGCAGGGGCTCATTAATAGTGCAACTGATCTTTAATTTTTTCTACTTTTCCTCTCTTCCATTCTTACCTATAACCTTCCAGATACTTCTTTCCTGCACTCAGCTGCACTCTGTGTTCTCAGATTCTCTGGGCAGTAAACGCTCTGTCTTCTGTTAGGATGCGAAGGGGCAGGAATCAAAAGTTTTGAGGGTATAGATGTTTTAGGTAAAGATTTGAGAACTTGAGAGGGAAGATGGCGGCGCTGTGAGAGCAGCAGAGGCCCCGCTCCCAGCCACGGGCTCGATTTCCTCCTAAAATCCTAGGAGCCAGCTTGGAAAAACCAGAGACACATACCTGAGTGGACGGAGTGCGAGTGGGGAGCACTGGAGAGACATCACGGAGTCCGGTAAGGGGGGGTGCAGGAAGGGGGAGCCCCCCTGAAGCCGGTGCTGGGCTCCGAGCCCGGAGGCCTGGAGGCAGCAAAGCTCCCTCCCCTCGGGGTGCAGACGGCATCCAAAAGCGGGGATCCCACACCCGGAGCGACGAGAGGGGAAGGAGCGCCCCGCGCACAGGGCAGAGGGGCCCAAGGGAGCGGTGAGTCCTGGAGGGAACGGCGCCTTCCTAGGGAACAGAGCCTCTGATGGCGGACGGCGCCTTCCTAGGGCACAGAGCCTCTGATGGCGGACGGCGCCTTCCTAGGAAACAGGGCCTCTGATGGCGGACGGCGCCTTCCTAGGAAACAGAGCCTCTAGTGGCGGCCACGACTGGGGTGTAGTGCTCGGGGTGCCGACCATAGGGAAGGTTGTCCCAAGGTCTGTGGCACCCAAGTTATAAGGGACCAAAGGACTGCACTGAGCGGCTGCACACGGGGACCCTCTGCCTCCCTGTGGGGCACTGTGCTGAGCCCCAGAAAGCACTGAATCTGCGGGGCATGGGGGAAGGGAGGAGCCTCCCGCCCTGAGCTCCCAGTGCCAAGAGGTTGGGATCTGTGACCAGCCCTGAGGGTGTCCCCCCGCCCTGAGCTCCGGGTGGGAGAGGCTGGGATCTGTGACCAGCCCTGAGGGTGTCCCCCCGCCCTGAGCTCCTGGTAGGAGAGGCTGGGATCTGTGACCGGCCCTGAGGGGCGTCGTGGTGGCACCTGAAGCCGCCCCAGCTTTGCTGAGACCAGTGGTCCGGGGAGCTGGGTGGACCTGACTTTGGGTCCCTTCCCGCTGGAGGCCTTGGTGCGCCGGCAGCGGGACCTTGCAGGGCGGACTCTCTGCCTGTGTGTTGCTTTGTGCATTTGTGAGTCTGATCAGGGAACTGGCCCCCACCTTCCCGGCGTGCACTGGGGGACAGACCAGTGGAGGCTGCCACTGGGGTCTGCACAGTAGACGGTCTGAGGGGCGGGCCTGGGGCAATCAGACAACCAGAGCTGAGCAGGGAGGGGCGGAGCCTGCAGGCCTCTCCTGCAGCAGGAGCACCGCCCCCAACAGGAAAGGGGCGGGTCCCGCTCACTGAGGCCCCAGACACCCCGCAGGGCACAGTCCTGAGGGGGAAGGGAGAGCAGCTCACAGGAGGACTTTACAAAAACAAGACTCTCAGGGACTGTTGTTTGGGAGCTGGAGGAAATGCTGAAAACCCCTGCTGGGGGCTGGGCAGGCAAAGGGCCCACCAGAATGTGTTTTTAATTGAACCCACTGAGCCCAGGCTGCCGAAACGGCCCAAACAGAAAAGGCAACAGGCTGAAATCAATCTGAAGCTGCAGCAGGACAGAGCCTGGGGAACGAGAATCAGAGGACAGGGTAGGGACTGAGGAGCTGGCGGTGGAGCAGACACTAACTCCCGCAGAGTGAGCGCCTGACAGCGACACCTCTAAGGGGAGTGACATCCTGGGCGACACTAGCCGCCCTGCACCCTAAAGACTCTACAGAAGGCTCTGGAGCAAGACCAGGCAACTACAAGGTTGCAAAATAGCTGACAAGAGGAGGTGGCCCACGGAGAGCCTCAGATCAACCGTCTACCTAAGGACACCAGAGCAAAACCCAGACGGCTCCTCACATTGGCTGATACACAAGCACCTCCCAGGAGAACTGAAATCAGCACACAAAACAGTAACCCTCAGACAACACAAGCTGCCCAGAAGAAACTCATCTGATTGACTACCTTCTTTTCTTCTGTTTTTATTTGTTTTGTTTGGTTTTGGCTTTTTTTGTTTTTGTTTTTTTTGTTTGTTTTTTGTTTGTGTGTTTGTTTATTTTTTCTTTTTTCTCCTTAGGAAGAAGAGAAGGGGGAGACAATTTGTTTTTACTTCTTTTTTAAATTTTATAAAAATTTTTTTAAAAACATTTTTTAACTAAATTTTTTTCTCTTTTTTATTAAAGAATTTTGTCCTGCTTAGCTTGTTTTTAGTTTTGTTTTGGTTATTTGCTTTGTTTTGTTTTATCCTTGCTTCTTCTATCAAGACTTTCCTGATATCTCTGCTTAACGACTGGGACTTTATCATTATAACCAAGTTTACTGCTTTCCTCTATAGTTTCCCCCAAATCTCTTACCAGACTCCCTCCCTGCCTGGGCTATATCTCTCTCTCTCCTCTCGATCCATTGGCATAACTTTTTTTTCTTTTTCTTTTTTATTTTTCTACTTTTCTTTCATTCTTTTGTTATCCTCCCTTCTGTCTTCCTTCTTTTTGTTCGATTGTTAGTTTCTTGTATTCTCTTTATTGTATTTTTGTTTTCTCATTTTCAACTATTATCCTATTCCTATTCTCTCCCTTAATTTTTTGCTGGCCTTTCTTTCAGAATCTTTTCTCTGCTTCTGTTATCTCTCAGTAGTTTCTCTATTTTTTACATTCTAGTTTATTATTATTTTCTAAATTTTCACCAGCATTAACAACAATATACATCTCTCTATATATATATTACTTTTTTTTCTCTCTTTCTGTTTTTTAAGCATTTTTTGTGTGTGTTTGTGTTCTTGCTTCACTCTGCCTGTTCTATTTTCACGTGGGTTGTTTTCACTGTGACTGTCAAGATATTCTGTAAGATATCTCTTACTTCCTGGAAGTTTAGTTGTGTATTGTCCTGCCTTGCCAGCACCCGTATAATAGCTTACACAACCAGGTTGGGTATGAGACACAGTTAGCCAACCTAAGAGGAGGGTTCTCCCAAGGACTGATCAACAGCAGTCTAGACCCAACCTCAACAGGAGAACATAAAGAAACCACAAAAGGGACACCCAAAAGAGGGACACGATTGGAGCAAAGAGCTCAGAAGTATAAGGAAAACACACCCCTGGGCTCCACTGGACCCACAAGACAAAATCCCATCCCACAAGACTGGGAGACAGCAAATATATCTAATATATAGATACAGACACTAAGACCTACCAAAATGGGGAGACAAAGACACAACCCCCAAACTAAAGAAAAGGAAAACTCACCAGAAAAAGACTTTGATGAGATGGAGTTAAGCAAGTTATCAGAAATGGAGTTCAGAGTATGGGTGATGAAGATGTTCAAGGACCTTAAGAAGACTCTAGATGATAAGATCGAGGACCTTAGTGAAAACATGAAAAAAGGGATACATACCATAAACAAAACTCAGACAGAGACAAAGAATGCTGTATCTGATATCAAGAATGCACTGGAAGGAATTAAAAGCAGGCACAATGAAGCAGAGGGTAGAATAAGTGACTTAGAAGACAAGGTAGAAAAAAATCACACAATCGTAGTGGGGGACTTTAACACCCCATTGTCAGCATTGGACAAATCATCAAGACAAAAAATCAACAGGGGAATGCAGACTTTAAATGACTCACTAGACCTAATGGATTTAATTGACATTTACAGAACATTTCACCCCAAAGCAGCAGAATACACATTCTTCTCAAGTGCACATGGAACATTCTCAAAAATAGACCACATGTTAGGGCACAAGGCAAGTCTCTACAAATATAAGAAAATTGAAATCATATCAAGCATCTTCTCGGATCACAATGCCATGAAACTAGAAATCAACCACTATAAAAAAACTCAAAAATATTCCAACACATGGAGGCTAAATAGCATGTTATTAAACAATGAATAGGTTACCAATGAGATCAAAGAAGAAATCAAACACTTCATGGAAAGTAACAAAAATGAACAGACAACATCCAAAAATCTATGGGACATGGTGAAAGCAGTCCTGAGAGGAAAATTCATAGCATTATAGGCCTACCTCAGGAAACAAGAAAAAGCTCTAAGGAACCATGTAAAACAACAACTAAAAGAACTAGAATGAGAACAGCAAGAAAAACTCCGAGGAAGTAGAAGGAGGAAATAATAAAAATCAGAGCAGAAATTAATGGCATAGAGACTAAAATAACAATACAAAAAAATCAGTGAAACCAAAGAGCTGGTTCTTTGAAAAGGTAAATAAGATTGATGCACCTTTAGCCAGATTCAGTAAGAAACAAAGAGAGAGGACTCAAATAAATAAAATCAGAAATGAAAGAGGCGATATAACAACTGACCCAACAGAAATACAAAGGATTGTAAGAAAATATTATAAGCAACTATATGCCAATAAATTGGACAACATGGGGGAAATGGACAAATTCCTAGAAGCATACAACCGTCCAAGGCTGAATTAAGAAGAGGCAGAAAACCTGAATAGGCCGATAACAACTAATGAAATTGAAACAGTAATAAAAAACTCCCAGCAAATAAAAGTCCTGGACCAGATGGATTTACAGGCGAGTTTTACCAAACATTCAAAGAGAAATTAACACATAATCTATTCAAAATGTTCCAGAAGATTCAAGAGGAGGGAAAACTCCCAAACTCTTTTTATGAGGCCAGCATCATTCTAATCCCAAAACCAGATAAAGACACTACAAAGAAAGGAAATTACAGGCCAATATCCCTGATGATCATTGATGCTAAAATCCTCACTAAAATATTAGCAAACCGGATCCAGCAATACATTTAAAAGATCATACATCATGACCAAGTGGGATTTATTCCAGGGATGCAAGGCTGGTACAACATCCACAAATCAATAAATGTGATATATCACATAAACAAAATGAAGGGCAAAAATCATGTGATCATATCAATAGATGCAGAAAAAGCATTCGACAAAATCCAGCACCCATTTCTGATGAAAACTCTTAGCAAACTGGGAATAGTGGGACCATACCTCAACATAATAAAAGCCATATATGACAAACCTACAGCCTACATCATACTCAATGGGCAAAAACTAAAACCATTTCCATTAAAACCGGAACAAGACAGGAGTGTCCACTTTCACCACTCTTATTCAGCATAGTACTGGAAGTCCTAGCCACAGCCATCAGACCGGAAGAAAACATAAAAGGTATCCTATTTGGTAAGAAGGAAGTAAAACTGTCATTATTTGCAGATGACATAATATTGTACATAGGAAACCCTAAAGATTCCATCAAAGTACTACTAGATTTGATAAACAAATTTGGCAAGGTAGCTGGATACAAAATCAACATCCGGAAATCAATGGCATTCTTATACACCAACAATGAACTTTCAGAGAGAGACTGAAAATGCAATACCATTTACCATTGCAACTAAAGAAAAAAGATACCTAGGAGTGAACTCGACCACGGATGTAAAAGACCTGTACTCAGAAAACTACGTGTCACTGAAAAAAGACATACAGGAAGATTTAAACAGGTGGAAGAATATACCATGCTCATGGATTGGAGGAGTTAATATCATTGAGATGTCCATACTACCCAAGGCAATTTATAAATTCAGTGCAATTCCTATTAAAATACCAACAGCATATTTCACAGACCTAGAACAAACATTTTGAAAATTTATATGGAACCAAAAAAGACCCTGAATAGCTGCAGCCATCTTGAGAAAAAACAACAGAGTGGGAGGGATCACTTTGTTGGACTTCAAACTGCACTACAAAGCCACTATAATCAAAACAGCCTGGTATTGGTACAATAACAGGCATATAGATCAATGGAACAGAACAGAGACCCCAGAAATAGACCCACGCCATTATGGTCAGTTAGTATTTGACAAAGGAGGCAAGAGCATACAATGGAGTAAGGACAGTCTCTTCAATAAGTGGTGCTGGGAAAATTGGACAGATCCATGCAAAAGAATGAAACTAGACCACCAACTTTCACCATACACAAAAATAAACTCAAAATGGATAAAAGACTTAAATGTAAGTCATGAAACCATAAAAATATTGGAAGAAAATATAGGCAGTAAAGTCACAGACATCTCACATAGTGGACTTTTCACTGATACATCTCCTAGGGCAAGAGAAACAAAGAAAAAATAAACATATGGGACTACATCAAACTAAAAAGCTTCTGCACAGCAAAAGAAAACAGCCTCAAAATACAAGGGAACCCCACGGTCTGGGAAAACATATTTGCCAAGGATGAATCTGATAAGGGGCTAACTTCCAAAGTGTACAAAGAACTCATAGCACTCAGCAAGAGGAAGACAAACAACCCAATTAAGAAATGGGCAAAGGACTTGAGTAGACACTTCTCCAGAGTGGACATACAGATGGCCAAGAGACATATGAGAAAATGCTCAAAGTCGCTAATCATCAGAGAGATGCAAATTAAAACCACAATGAGGTATCACTTCACACCTGTAGGAATGTCCACCATCAACAAATCAACAAACAACATGTGCTGGTGAGGGTGTGGAGAAAGGGGAGCCCTAGTACACTGCTGGTGGGAATGCAGACTGGGGCAGCCACTATGGAAAACAGTATGGAGATTCCTCAAAAAATTAGAAATGGAGCTGCCGTTTGACCCAGTGATTCCACTCCTAGGAATATATCCTAAGAATCCTGAAACATTCATCAGAAAGAATATATGTATCCTGATGTTCATAGCAGCTCAGTTTACAATAGCTAAGATCTGGAAACAGCCCAAGTGCCCATCAGTAGATGAGTGGATTAAAAAGCTGTGGGACATTTACATCATGGAGTACTACACAGCTATAAAGAAGAAGAATCTCATACCCTTTGGCACAGTATGGATGAACCTGGAGAATATTATGCGAAGTGAAATAAGCCAGGCAGAGAAAGACAAACATCACATGGTCTCGCTTATATGTGGAATCTAAAGAACTTAATAAACTGATGAGCAGAATAGATTCAATGACATGGAAGCATAGATGAGCCTGACGAATGTCAGAGGGATGGAGGAGGGCGGGTGGGTGGAGGGGGAGAGAGTAACCAAAGAATTTATATGCATATATGAACAACTCAAGGACACGGACAATGGTGGGAAGAGGGACTGGGGAGGGGGATGGGAGGCGTGGAAGGGGTCACTGGGGAGAAAAAGGGACATCTGTCATATTTAAAAAAAAAAAAAATTAAAAAAAAAAAAGATTTGAGAACTTGTTTTTATCTATTTTTTTCACACAAAATGTCATGGACTCTAGTTGGTTATATGACTTCTTAGGAAAACTACTTGAAGATGAGTCTTAAGAGGTTTGGAGGGCAAGATCAGGTAGTTCATCAATGTATGTGAAAATTTAATCGTTACTTTTTAAAGAAAAACCTTGAAAAATATAAGAATTGGAGAGTATGGAGTAGATGACCTCTAATATAGTCTCTAACTTTCAGAATCTTAGAGTCTCCCTAGATGTGAGCCTTTACTCAACACACTGATCTGACCACAGTTTCAGACAGGAGAGAAAATTTTTTTTTTTATAAATCAATACATTCTTAGAATTTTGTTCATTGCAATTGAATGAAGAAGGTAGTTAATGGTAGTTACTGTATCTCAAAGCAAGATCAGCATTGCTGCCCTGGCCAGGTAGTTCAGATGGTAGGAGTGTTGTCCTGTACACCAAAGGTGGTGAGTTTGATTCCCAGTCAGGGCATGTACCTCTGTTGCAGGTTCAATCCCAAATAATTGATCTCTCTTTCTCACTCTCTCAAAATCAGTAAAAAAAATCCTCAGGTGAAGATTAAAGCTAAAAAAAGGATCAGCACTGCCTACAGAATTCTAGGAGGGAATAGAAGCTGTGAGAGATCAATTTCTAGGGTTCTCAGTTTAGGATTATAATTATCAAAGTGTTTATTCATAGATAATTACTTTACAAACACTTTAATAACATTTTCTTTGATATTTACATTAATTATGAGCAAATTGAATATAATGGAAATTAAGATATCCTTTTAGATTAATTTATAGATTAGAAATATTTCCAAGGATACAGTGGGCTTTTAAATATTCATTGACAAGATACTGGTTTTTAGTACTAAAATTTTATTATTATTTTATAATTCTAAGTGAACGTAGTTTGCTTCCCTTAGATTAAAACTTGTTGTTGCATGAATTTCTCAGTATACTTTGAGAATGGAATTGTTTTCATTGCTCCCTTACATTTAGACATGCAAGCATATTAAAATAATGAATTATCTTCCCCTGAAACTTGATAGATTGCAGTTTTTAACAAAGCCCTTTAAATGAGCATCTGATTCTACTTTCAGGAGGAAAAGAAAAACATTTCTGAATTAAAGAGGAAACTGTTCCAACTTTACACAAAGTCTGGCTGAATTGAGAGCAAAAACATACTTGAACTGGGCTACTTCCTGGAGTTTACCTCTATGATCAATTTTTACAATATTGTGGCTGCCTACCAAACCCTCGGGAGACCTAATAAGGCAATGCTACTCAGCAAGATCATTCAGTGCAAAGAAAATGCTGGAGGGCTCTGGATGCTACTGATTGTGGGCTTTTGGGTAAAGTTCTAGAACATCTATAGATTAACTTTACTGAACTATAAAATGACAGGGCCAAATGAGAATGATATTGAAAATCCTTCCACTTCTAACATATGACTCTTCCAGAAATTTATGAATAAAGCTCAATGGTTATTGCAAATCTCCCGACCTGAATATCTCACTGCATGGCAGAGAGTCCGTTATGATTTTTACAACCTCCGTGCTTAGAAATTAGACTAGGACTATATACATGTTCTCTGAATACTGACTTGGCAAGAATTTATGGGCAGCTGTCATTTGCACAGAAAAGCAGAACTCAAGATGCTTCTTTATTATTGATCAGCATTGCTATGATAGCCAACTTGACAGTATATTCATGTGAATTATTAACTGCTGTATTATTGTATTTTCTCTTCTGAGAAAATTATTCCTGACATCATTTCCTGGCATTCTTTATGCCCTTGGGGATGACAACTAATTTTAATGCTAGCCTAGGCTAAAAATTAATTACAAAAGTAAATAAATTCTGCAAAAGACAATTAGCCAATCCGGCATCCCTAAAGCAAATATTGCTCTGGTAGCTCCCTCCCCTACAGCTTCTGGCAGCATTCAACTAACAAATTTAACTAGCCATTGTGAATCCTTACTGATAATGTGGGCAGGGTACTTTTACAAACATTGATTCAGTCTTACAGGTATTGAACACCTTATATGTATCAGTCACTAAACAAGGCACTGGGAGGAAAGATAAATAAGACATAACCACTTACTTCTGAGTACAATTTAGTGTGGGCAAGACAGCTGAAGGAAATAGACAAGGTAACACAAAATTACACTACGGGTTTATAAAGATATGAAAAAGGGTACTGTGATAGGACAAGCAGTTTTTGGAGAGGCCTCAAAAGTACATGCATTGGCAAATGCCAGGTTATACAGGTTTTATTTTTATTAAATTTATTGCAGTGACATTGGTTAAAAAAAATTATATAGGTTTCATATGTACAGACTAGATGGATTACTTTGAGATCCTGGAACAAGGGGAGGAGGGGGACATGGTGAATTTAAGGAGGACAAATTTACCATAAGGCAGGCACTATTTCCATCATCACCTTGCAGTATAATATTGTGTTTTAGTTACTATCCTGTCTGTGGAACAGATGTAGCTTCAGAGGCTTCTTCCTGGTCTTCCCCAGTACAATAGTTCTTGCCCCAAAGGCTAAGGAATCATAGTCCAGGTTGTGCCAACTGTCAAGTATTTTAATCATACATTGGGAAACAGAAAAGTGGCCCCTGGATGCATTTACAGAACCAAGAGATCCATTATAAGCTAGAACGTCACTAAGACCATACATATATTAGTTGGCCCCATATGACTCAACTCTTATCAGGAGTACCTTGATGATATTTTGGGTCTCCAGGGATCCATATCAATTCAGATCAGTGTCCAATAGTCCTTGAAGTGTTTGAATAATACCATTTTTTCAATCTATTGTTTAACCTGAATAACTGGCTGTAGGTCAGGGGAAGGACTGAGGGAATTATTGAATATACTTGTATTCTTACAGAGCCCTTTGTCTTGGGGACTTGGTTTCCTTTTTAATCAATGGGTTTTGGATCTGGAAACAGGTAAAGATGGGGAACTGGGCAAGGGATTATGGATTTTTATTGAGGCAACTTTCCTCCATTTCCTGGTCATCCATCCTTGATTTCTTCTGCTGGTAAAAGCTGAGTAGTATCCTTATTGACTGCCTATCTGTTTTGCCCATAGGGATGCCATGTTTAAAGCTCTTTGTAGGTCAGATCTTTTGGCTTCCAGTTTGACTTGATAGGTAATTTGATATTTGTAGCCTACTAGAGTTAGTAATTAACTCCACCACCTGTCCACTTTTTGAAGGGAGACCCATCATTCTAATTATTGTCAGTAAGGCACATTTAATAATAATTTCTCTTACTGACAGCCATGACTTACAGAGTAATGCCAACATTGAAAATTTTAGTGTTGTTGACGCCCCTCTCATCAGACCACTCCTCACAGCCTTTGTAAATGGTATGTCGTCTGGGCCTTCCCACGGAACATAATTATCCTGTAGACCTTCTAGCCATATATTTTATGTTTAATCATGGATGCTCACTTCCTTAAGCATTTTAATTTATTTTTTCCCATTTCTGCTATGGCAATTCTGGCCTTTTAACTTCACTCAGTATAAGCCATTGCTTTTACATGCTTCTAGGAAACATTAGTAGCAAGTTTGTCCCATGTCCTAGACTCTTTTCCTCAGTGATAATTATATCACAGGAAAGCATTTTCAAGTAAAAAAGTTCTTTATTCTCCTATTTTATGTTATTGCCCCTTGATTAAGTACCATCAGAATACAGTCCCACTCATACTTCCCCAGTACCTACTGGTATATAAAATATAATTCTTGAAGCCCTTTTTGACTATAGAACCACCTAGGTTATGGTACAACTTAACCCTAGTTATAGAAGTAGTGGCCACGATGGAAGGTGGGAACAGGTATTGAGGGGAATACCTTATAACTGACAGAAAAGAGCCTCAGAGTTATCTTCCAAACAAGAAGTGGGGAATGGGGCATGCTGGTCCTTGATAGGGGTGTTTCTTTCATAGCCTTAGAAAGGTTCTGAGAAGACAAAAAGTTTCATGGCATGTTTCTGGTGTCTCCATCCAATGTGTCAAAGCCCCAAGATTTCCTACCAAGGTAAATAGTCATGACATAACAGAATAGCGTTGGTGAGCATTCAACCCTCTTTGAATTTGGCCTCTCTGACAATTTTTTGACTTGGTCCTCAGCTTTTTCTTTTTCTTCCTTTCTTTCTTTTTTCTTTTTTTGAAATACAACTTTATTCTAATTTTAAAGAAAAAGGAATGAAAATGACAGTAACAAACAAGGTTTCACTACTGAATATTGTGAGGTGACTGCAGCAGTCTTATATTTGAAACTCAATAAAGACACAACTGTGTTTCAAGACAGGTAAATATGCCACATTCACTCCTAAGCCCATTCATCTCCTTCAGCATCCCAAAGATCAAACATATTTTCTTCTCAGCTATATAATAAAGTGGCAAACACACTGCAGTACTGACATCATAGGGCAGTTGCCTATAAAACTAGAGCTGGGACACTGGGGTCCAGCTTCCCTTTCTCACATGGCTTGAGCAACCTCTAGATGGTGCTGCCAAAGCTGGGTCCATGGCAACCTCAGGTGGGGCAAGAGCAGGCATGGGGACAGACCCTGAGGTAGGGTCTCCAATTAGTTTTCTAGCAAGCCAGAGGAAGAACTTTTCAAAGTTGTAGTTACTTTTGGAAGAAATGTCATAGTACTGAAGATTTTTCTTTCAGTGAAAGACAATTGATTTTGCTTTACCTTTCTTCCTTAATATCCATCCACTTTGTTGCAACACAGCACGATGGGGGTGTTTTCACACACTCATACCAGATCTCAATTCCAGTTAGGTGCATTCTTGTCAGTAACTCTCAAAGTTGCGTCAATCATTATAATAGCACACTGGACTTGGATGTAATAGCCATTTCTCAGTCCGCCAAACTTCCCCTGGCCCACTGTATCACACACACATTACACTTAATAGGCCCTCTGTTGGTGTGGAACACAAGGGGATGTACCTCAACACCCACGGTGGCTACATACTTCCTCTCAAATTCAGCAGATGACATTTCATGAATGTAGCTTTCCCAGTCCCACCGTTATCAACCAGTACAAGTTTGAATTGAACCTGAGGTTCTCCTTGGGAGCCAGGGTGATGTTACTGCCAGAGGCATCTCTGGGCCAGTCTGACTGAGCGCGAGTCCTTAGCTTTTGCTACCTCTCACTGCAGGAAAGGTTTTCACACCTGGCTTTCAATTGCCTAGTACTCCCTTCTGCTCTTCATTAGCTTTCTGTGAAACATCAGTGGTGTTTCGCTGTATCTAGACAAGCATATTATCCTTATAGCTATCACTTCCTCTATACATTTCAAAAATCTAATGCATAGAATTACCTAGTGCCTTCCCTTTCTCCAGTATACCCTCCTAATTCACCATCCGTTGAAGGTTTAACAACTGAACAGCCGCCTTAGGCAAGTTTGTCTGTGCTCCACCTACCTTCAGCATGGGATACTTATTGTCAAACAGGTAATGAATGATCCAACCTCAAAACCTAACTTCAAATATGATTTATCTTCTCACTTGCTTTCCTGAACCACTCCTAGTACCAATAATCACATTAGGGATGGGCATTATGATGCTGATCTGTCAAAACCTTGACCAACCTGACAGGTAGCACTAAAGAAGAATTTCCTGAGTTAGCCCATATCAGATTGAAATTGTAGAAATTTTATGTCTGCCTTGATCAGATATGGGCTTCCCCTGGAAAATCATGATTGAGAGCAGATAGCTCTCTACATTTGAGCAGACCCTGAAGGAGGTAAGAATTAAATGCTCTCTACTCACCACACTCCCTACAGTTAGAAAGTCCTTAGAAGGAGAATTCCCTCTACACATTTTTGTCTACAACATTAATATTTTCAAAAAAACAACTTTTGGCTTTGTTAATTTTCTCTATTATCTAGTTCACTCACTTCTGTTCTTATTTTATTTCTTTTCTGTTGATTTACTTAGAATTTCCTGTTCTTTTTCTAGCTGTATGAAATGAACACATTTGTCACTAACATTAAAGTTTTTCTTTTAGTGTATTAAAACATTTAGACCTAGAAATTTCCTACTATGAACAGATTTAACAGTATCTGACAGGTTTATAACTTAATATCTTCCTTGACTAATGGGTTATTCAATCACTTAATTATACATATTTGAACTTTTCAAGTAATCATTTATGTATTGCCTTTGCCTTTTTCTAGAATTTGAAATGGTCAGAGGAACTTTCAACTTCTATCGCTGAACCTAATTATGAGTTTTCTAGAGATAAATATACTGATTTCTTTAGCAGTATATATTTTTAGATTACAGTTTATCTAAAAATAGATGCCCAATACAGCTTCATAGCACATTTTGTCACTACAACTTTAAAAATATTAAGAAATGCCTGTGCATATGTAAATATTTCAGATAAAAGAGAACTGATAAACTCAAAGGCTGTCCATGATTACATAGTGCTTAGTTGATTATACTATGAGCTATATACATTCCGCTTTTAGATACTTAGAGATGATAACATATCCAAATGATCTGTCTTGATTTAAACAATATTTTGTTTATTATCTAACATACAATTGACATTTACACAACATGCAATTCAACAACTATCTTTTATTTTTAATATCCAAATTAAATTTGGAGATGTCCCCTCTGAAAATTCTTTAGCAACACAATATCTATTTGTTCTCATTAGTGCATTGCACAGTAACCTGAGGTCTCCATCACAGCTTATTATTTTGTTCTTATATCTTTCTTCATGTATGGGTACAAGATTGTTCTGTTTCCCACAGGTCTGCCTCATGACAAAGTGGCTTAAATCACTTTGTCAATTCATATAGGCAATTCACTTATGAACAAACTATTTTTGAGTACAGATACAGCCAGTGTCAGCATTTTTGCCCTGCTTGCATATTTTTGCTTCTAAGTGTTCTGATTCCTGTTTTAAATTGGAGTGACTGCGATGAGGGCACCTTTTACCAACTATTATAAATATACAATGATGACACTCAAGTCCATTGATTTAATCCAAGGCAAGGATTCAGTTCAGTAGTGGCACAAAGCAACACCAAATACCTTGAAATACAAATGCTCTCTAACTCTTCTGAACATTTATCTCCCAGAAAGCATTTCTTTTGTGAATTACCTTGAAATTAGGATTTGAGCTTTTATTGTAAAGAATTTTGATTGCTTCATTATACAATGCCTCCTGAAAAACTGAGGGAAGCCTTCTGAAAGTGTACAGAAAAAGATATTCTCTCTCGAACAGAATTTTTAAAATGCCATTGCTACCACTCCACTATCACAAAATGTCATCTGTCAGGAGCACTGTGATGGCCCCTAAGTACTGGCAGAGTTGGGGCAGGGTGAGATAGTAGAGTAGAAGAAAGCAGGCCCGAT
Organism: Miniopterus natalensis; assembly: GCF_054644295.1. Classification (NCBI taxonomy): domain Eukaryota; kingdom Metazoa; phylum Chordata; class Mammalia; order Chiroptera; family Miniopteridae; genus Miniopterus; species Miniopterus natalensis. The sequence continues at coordinate 17,819,772 of NC_142091.1, forward strand.
TGTCAAGAAAACTGAGTTCCAGCCTCAATTTTTTTTGCTCAGGATGTTTGTGTACTTGGATTAGTCACTTAATTCAAGTTTTTCATTTCTAAAAGGAGAGCTATAAAACCTGACCAATCAACTTATCAGATTAGGATTCTTATTAGATCAATTTATTTAAAACTTTCAAAATGCAGGTCAACTGAATAGCATTCTTATTTCGTATTCCCATATTTACTCTTAAGATGACTGAGAAAGGCTGAAATTGCTCCCCGTAAATAACTCAGAGGGAAACTGTAAGAAAATAATACCAAAATGTCTGTTCGCCATTCATTCAGGCTCAGACATCGCAGAGATTTAATTCTCTGATATGGAAGAGAACTGGAGTCTCAGCTTATGATACAACAAAAATGTTTGCTTTTTTTCTTTTAATTCTGTACCTTTAATAAATGCGTTCAACAAACTTCTTTGAAGCCCCTGTGTGTATGTGTTTCAACAAAAATTCCCCTCGCCTTTTTGTTGTTGTTCTTTTGGGTCATATGGATAATATGGTTACTTCTTTTTTAAAAACATTTAAAAAAATTTTTAAATTACAGTTGACATACAGTATTATATTAGTTTTAAATGCATAACCCCATGATTGGTGAACACTTAGGTTGTTCCCATATCTTGGTTATTGTAAATAGTGCTGTAATAAACATATGGGTGTATGTATGATTTTAATTTACTGTTTTGGGTTCCTTCAGATAAATAACCAAAAGTTGAATTGCTGGCTTCTATTTTGTCTCTTGTTAAGACTTTGTTTTGAAGTCTATTTTGATTGATATAAGTATTGCTACACCAGCTTTTTTGTTTGTTTGTTTCCATTTTCATGAAATATCTTTTTCCATCCCTTTACTTTCAGTTCGTGTGTCTTTTGATTTGAAGTGAATACCCTGTAGACAACCTATGGTAAGGATCCTTTCTCTTACCCATTAAGCCTCTACATGTCTTCTGATCGAAATATTTAATCCATTTGCATTAAAGGAATTGTTTATGGACGTGTATTTATATTGTCATTTTATTATTCACATTTTTTATCTTTTTTTCTTCTTAAAGAAGACCCTTTAACATTGCTTGTAATACTAGTTTGGTAGTGATGAACTCTTTCAGCTTTTCCTTGACCTGCAAGATCTTTATCTATCTGTCCTTCCATTGTAAATGATAGCTTTGCTGGGTAGAAGTATTCTTGGTTGTAGATCCACACTCCTCATCGTTTTGAATACTTCCTGCCAATCCCTATTGGCCTGAAAAGTTTCTGTTAAAAAAATCAGCTGACAGGCTTATGGGAGCTCCCTTGTATATAGCTAACCCATTTCCTATTGACTTCTTTTAAACTTCTTTCTTTGTCTTAAACTTTGGCATTTTAATTATCATGTGTCTTGGTGTGGGCCCCTTTGTGTTCCTCTTGTTTGGGACTCCCTGCTTCCTGGACTTGTATGTCTATTTCTTTTACAAGGTTAGAGAAGTTTTTAGTCATTATTTACTCAAATAGGTTTTCAGTTTCTTGCTCTCTCTCTTCTCCTTCCTGTACTCCTATGACTCAAATATATGTATGCTTGAAATTCTACCAAAGGATCCTTATACTATCTTCATATTTAAAAATTATTTTTTTCTGTTTGCTGTTCTGATTGGATGTTTTCTCCTTGTGCTTCATTATCTTCCAAATCACTAGCTTTGATCCTCTGTTTCATCTATTCTACTGTTCATTCCCTGTATTATATTCTTCAATTCAGTTATTGGATTCTTCATTTCTGACTGGTTCTTTTATATGTTTTCATCCCCATTATTATGTTTCCTACCCCTTTCTTGAAGTTCTCACTAGGATTATCTACTCTTCTCCTAAGCTCATTGAGCATCCTTATAACCACTATATTGAACTCTGCATCTGGTAGATTTCTTGTCTTCATTTTATTTAGTTCCTTTCCTGAAGTTTTGTTCTGTTCTTTCATTTTGGGCATATTTCTTTGTCTCCTCATTTTGACTGCCTCCTTATGTTTGTTTCTATGTATTAGGTAGAGCTGCTACATCTTCCAGTCTTGATATAGTGGTCTTATATAATAGGTGTCCTGTATAGTCCAGTGGCACAGCCTCCCAAGTGACCCTAGGTGGATGCTCCAGGTGTACCCTCCTATATGTGAGTGTGTGTGCACCCTTCTATTGTAGTTGAACCTTGATTGCTGTTGGCAGATCAAGGGGAGTTATTTACCACCAGGCCAAGAAGGGTGATTTTTAAAAGTTTCAAGATAACACATATATATACATATATATATGTGTGTGTGTATATATATATATATATATATATATATATATATATATATATATTCTACATTTTAGGCCTCATTGATGAAAAAATATGTATTTACCTAGGTAGATTAGTGTAAGAGCATGATACTAATTTAATTAATTATTCTATAAGTATATTGGGAAGAGTAGGGAAATAAGGAATAAATTACATAAGAGAGCTAAAGGCTCAGCTACTGCAATGGGGATCATTAATCTCTGCCTCAAATTGAAAACTTAGAAGAAGTTCTAAAGACACATTGTCCAGAAATATAGATGTAAATATCAGAAAAGACAGATTAAAAAAGAAATTGATTATCATTAGTGAGAGAAAGTTATTGGAAGAAAAGGAAGGATGGGCTTGGGAACATCTGTGTTTGAATATGAGGTTTATAGAACTATTTGATTTTTAAAAACAATATGGTGTCATTATTACTTGGAAAATAATAACTATAAAAGAAAAAAGAAACAAAATGAGATCATAAAAATAATTGCAATAAAATTAAAAAATTTAAATGCAGTGTTAGACATAGAGACAAAATTTATATAAATTTAAGTTTATTTATATATTTATATTTATATTTATATATTTGTATTTATATTTATATTTATACTTATATTTATATGTATTTATGCTCATGTTTATGTTCATATTTATAAATAATGTGAACACTTATGTAGAAAATTTGTAGAGTAAAAATTTCTTAGAATTAATAAAATCATTAAGTGAAGTAAAAAAATGTTAGATGACCACATAAAACTTAGTAGTTTTCCTACATACCAGCAAATATTATAGTGGTAAATTGTCCAATTTTTCTACCTAACCAACTCCCATTTCCTACTCACACCCTCACTTTATCTGAGGAAAATATTTCTCCATGTAATGTAGCTTTTGTGGGAAATAATCTCAGGAGTTGCACTTCAACTGTGGGAATAGAAAGGACCTCTACCTTTCTCTCCCAACTCCTTGTAATATAGAGGGGGTGGCTATCTCATCTCAGCTCAGCCTACTGAACTCTCTAGAGTTTTGAATGTCAAGTTAATGCCTCAAGTTCAGAAGGAATGATTAGATTTGATTTATTGTAACAGGAGAGCACCTGCTTGATTTTCCTTGGCCGGGTCAGTGTCGCTGTATTTATTTTCCCCTACCACTACAAAAGTACTTTGGATATTGACTATTAACAAGTTTCCAGGCTCCTATTGTGTTTTGTGAGCCTCTAATATTCTTAGAAAAAGTCTTTATGGCCTATTTTGTCTGGAGAATTGTATTGTTTGCAACCTAAAATTCTAACTAATATGATCATCTAGGGATAAATATAACAAGAAATGGTTGAGATGTGTATAATAAACCAGCAAAGTTTTACTGAAAAAGACAAAGACGACCCAATAATAATAAATTACAAGAAAAGTGGAATGTCCAAGCATATGTCTATAAATTCCATATGATAGCAACAAAAATTTCTAAAAGAGTGCTTACAGAACTTGAGCTGATTCTCAAGTTCATCTGGAAAATAAAATGCTCAAGAACACACTCGGCAATGAAAATGAAGGGCAACAATAAAGTCATAAAAAATTATGGGATTGTTATGGGAAAACAGAAGTGTGTCAATTGAACTAAATAAGGAGTCTATAATCAGATCCTTTTAAACAAAGAACAATTTTCAAATCAGTGGGAAAAAAACAAATTATTGAAATAAGCAGGAGACCAAGCAATGGAAAAATATTTATGAAGTTTTATTACTCTTTCACACTGTAAATAAAAACAAATCTTAGAAGTATTTAAAAGTCAAACATCCATGGCCAGTATTGGAAGATATTCTTATATTTTAGAATGAAGAAGTACTTATTAAGCTACATATAAAAACCAAAAACCATAAGGAAGTAAGACTGAAGTAAAATAAACTTCTGTAGGAGGAAAAGCACCAGAGTAAAATTTTTTTTTTTCATCCTCACTTGAGGATATTTTCTCCACTGCTTTTCAGAGAGAGTGGAAGGGAGAGGGGGAGAAAGAGATGTGAGAGAGACACATTTATTGGTTGCCTCCCGCATGCACCCCAACTGGGGCAGGGAATCGAATCTGCAACCTAGGTACATGCCCTTGGCCGGAATCCAACCTGGGTCCCCTCAGTGTTTGGGCTGATATTCCAACCACTGAGCCAAAGAGGCTAGAGCCATAGTCAAAATTAAAAGAAAAATGATAATTTGAAAATCTGTATAACCAAGTTAACATCCAGAATATATATTTTAAAACCTAAAAATTAATACAAGAAATATACACTCAGGAATAGATAAAATAAATGAACAAAATTTTCATAAAGATATACAAAAGATATGTAATGAAATAAAAATATGATCAACATTGAATGTAGTCAGAAAATGCAGATTAAAATCAGCTCAGAGATTTCCCTTTTTGCATCCTTTACTTTGGAAACATTTAAAAACTTTAAATAAACAATATTGGAAACATGGAAGGTAAACAGGCTAGGAGCACATGTTGGCATTGTTGACCTCACGTCTGTGTAATTATTTTAATCATGCAATTCCACTCCTAGTTTTCCATCCTTCTAGAATAGTTACATATTTGCAGGTGTAATGACATTCATGTAATGTTGTTTTGAGAATGAAAAACGATTTATTAAAAAGAATGATCCCACACTGAAACAGAGCGTATTAGAAGAAAATGCATACAGAATTTTGGGACAGGTTCAAGACCAGATATCAGATCCCTAGAGAGAGAAATGCAATCCTTTGGTAATCAGGTTATAACCTGCAAAACTAGAAGTGCCTGATCATCCTTGGCTGAATCTGCTCATAATCTAGGATTATGAGATTTCTCTGGCCTATCTCCACTAAATCCCCTTTGTGACGTATTGGGATGACATTTTGTGGTTCTCCTTTTAATTACAGCTCTAATTGGTTGCTTTAAAATTATTTAATTGTAGCTTTCACAAGAAATACAAAATAGAAATATGAGAGGAGCTGTAGTTTTCTTATGCTTAATTGTATTTTCAGCTTTTAAAACTGGCACATTGCAGGTACTCCAAAATAATGTAATTAAATTTTCCAAATTATTGCTAGCCAAGGTAGAAATTGAATGAAAAACTGAAGGACTTTATCCAAAATAATCGGTATGCACATATTTTTATGTATAATAGTTCCATTTCAGTACATCTTGTAAATATTATTTTATATTTATACTGTAGGTTTTAAGTGAAAATAGAATTTATATTCTTAAATCAGTAATCAATAAATGTGGTCTCTTCTTGTTTTTGCCATTAACTTCTGGTCTAGAACAAGTTATTTAGCTTTTTAGAGCCAAAGGATTTGTTGTCTATGAAATGACAATATTAAACTATATTTTTGCATCTTTAAAGTTGTTTCTTTCCTTACTTCCCAGATTCACAATAAGGATCTGTTGAGGTTAAGGATAGGACTTAAGAAATCCCATTTATTGATTCTATATTAATCCACACCTATGCACAAGTGTGTGGGGGGAATTAATTGTAACTGATTTATCATGCCTCATTAAAGAACACTAGACATGGCAGCCCTTGACATTTCCAGGTTTCTGCCCAATGGCCACAGTTTGACAAATCATAAAGCTTATAATGAGACTATAGTCCCCACAAGTAACTAGGTATGGCCTGTAAACTTTATATATATATCAGACAGTAAGTGACTCATGAAATTTCAGTGACTTAAATTACTTTTAAAGTGCTCGACATCCTAAATAAATGCAAAATCTTTACTTAAACAGACATGTTTTCCTATAGTTTGTTGTTCAGTTGTTGTTTGCTGTGACTTACTTATTAAGCAGATTGGGTTAATTGTGGTATGGTATTCTAATGAAGCAATACTAAAAATAATCATAAATTTCCCAAATGAGCACACAGGTAATTTCTTAAAAGTAAAAGAAATCCAGTTTCACATACTACATATTTTACTCCATTTACATTTTGCTTCCCCTTTTCCCCCAACCCTACTCAACTAAAGCCTCAACTTATCAACTGCTCTTAAAGGTCACTTGTTTGATTAACTTGCCCATGTTTTCTATTCTTGAAGATAAGTTTAAGTAATCTTCAATTTCTCCTGGCCACTCTGCTAATGAAATTGTATACTAGCACCAGGATCTCAGATTTCCAAACTCTAGAACTGTGAGAAATTAATTTCTATTGTTGAAAAAGTCACCCATTTATGATGTTTTGTTTTAGCAGCCCAAGCTAAGACAGGATGAAAGTCTTCCAAGGAAGTATTGTTATTACTATTAATAGGGCTATTATTTATTGAACACTTGTTAAATAATAGGCTCTATGCTAAGTGCTTTTTAAATTTTTGTAAGTTATTTATATTATTTTTTCTCAATTACAGTTTACATTCAATATTCTTTCATATAATTTTCCAGTGTACAGCATAGTGGTTAGGCAATCACATACTTTACAAAGTGTTCCCCCCTGATATTTCCAGTACCCAACTGACACCATACATAGTTATTACAATATTATTGACTATATTTCCTATGATGTACTTTACATACACATGACTAGTTTGTAAATACCACTCCGTACTTTTCAGTCCCTTCACCTTTTTCACCCAGTCCCCCCAAACCCCTTCCCTCTGGAAAGCATCAGCTTGTTCTCTGTGTCTATGAGTCTACTTCTGTTTTGTTTGTTCTTTTATATTGTTTTTTAGATTCCACATATAAATGAAATCATATAGTATTTGTCTTACTCTGACTGGCTTATTTCACTTAGCATAATACCTTCAAGGTCTATCCAGGTTGTCACAAATAATAAGATTTTGTGTTTTTTTATGGCCCAGTATTATTCCATTATGTATATGTACCACAGCATTTTATCCACTTGCTTATTGATGGGCACTTGGGTTGCTTCCATATCTTAGATATTTTAATAATGTTGCAATGAACATAGGGGTGGAAAAAGAAAGTGAAAGAAGAAAGGAAGGAGAGTTTTCAAAGAGTACCCCACCATTCCATTCTTATATGCTTTTAATGAGAATGTTAGTTGCAGGCAGGATTGCCTATTATCAAGAAGTCAGGGTTGAAACAGAGGTTTGCAAACCTTTTCTATAATGAATGAAAGCGTAAACATTTTAGGTTTTGCATGCTAGCTGGTCTCTGTTACAATTATTGAACTCTGCCATTGAAGCACAAAAGCAGTCATAGACATACATAAACAAATCAGAATGGCTGTGTTTCATTAAACTGTATTAAAACAAAAACTGGCAACCAGCTTGTAGGCCATAGTTTAACAATCTCTGGTCCAGCAGATAGAGATTCAGGAATACAAATCTTCCTGAGTGTTAAAGACGAGGGAAAAGGGGGATGCTGACTCTTAAAACTTAGGATGAAATCTTAAAAGATCATACTGGAGAGCTTGTCAAAATGATTACTAAGGAAGTACATGCTAACAAACTTCAGATTATTTATGGATATAAACATAAAAAATGCATTCTATTGCTCGAAGCAGTGATATCCAATTAAAATGAGAAGTTTTTAGCCCGGTCTGGCATGGCTCAGCGGTTGAGCGTCAACCTAGGATCCAGGCGATCGGAGTTCGATTCCCGGTCAGGGCACATGCCCAGGTTGCGGGCTGCAGCCGATCAATGACTCTCTCATCATTGATGTTTCTATCTCTCTCTCTCCATCTCCTTTCCTCTCTCTGAGACCAATAAAGATATATTTAAAAAAATAAAATAATTTAAAATAAGAAGTTTTTAACGAAGTCCAAACCATGTCACCACACAGTGGGTGAACCTGAGTGATTATTAAACATTCTATGAAAGCATGAACAGGAAACCTTCATAAGAAAACATATCCAATAGGAATATATTAATTGGATTTTAGGCCATTTCAGAATCTCAAATGTGTGAACGTAGACAATCCCTAAGCTCTTTATGAGGTCCTTACAGACACATGTCCCACACCCACCTTTACTATTTCTTGCTCCAAAATTGGTAGATTTGAAATGCAATGTGCAGCCATGTGCAATGCATATACACTTATAGAGGTAAAACAAACAAAAAAAAAATGTGCTGTTTGAAGAACTAGCACTTCTATGCACAAAGGTACCATGGAAGAAACATATTTCAAGTTCAGGGAGTGGGAAGAGAAAAGGTCACTAAGGAAAGCATTCTCCTAGCTGACTCTCTGATCACAGACACTTCTGAAAGGTCTTTACCTACTCTCTGACCACAGGTCATCTTCTGAACAAGCTCAATTACATCAAAGACCAAAAAAAGTAAGAGTAATACTCATTCTTTTCCTGAGCATAGGAAAGCTTGTGGTCACTGGCCAGTAACCCAGAGATGAAAATTGGGCAGATTACAAAGAATTTCTTTTAAAAATTGCTGCCAGCCTTGGCCCATGTGGCTCGGTTTGTTGGAGCATCATCCCATACACCTCAAGGTTGTGGGTTTGGTTCTCAGTCAGGGCACATACCCAGATTGCAGGTTCGAAACCCTACCCAGTCAGGGTATGTACGGAGGCAACCAATCGATGTTTCTCAGACATCATTGTTTCTCTCTGCTCTCCCTCTCCCTTCCTCTTTCTCTAAAATCAATAAAAAATATCCTCAGATGAGGATTTAAAACAAAAACAAAAACATATCCTTGGGTGAGGATTTAAAAAATTGCTGCCAAATCTGCTTTTCTCTATGTTCTCCATACATTGTGAATTATAACACCATTTATGAAATCACACAAGCTAGAAATATAGGACTTAATTCCCTTTCTCATATTCTCCTCTTCTCCATTTCCAAGCTCTGGGAATTCTATAGATTTTATTTTCATACCATTCCTCAATCCTGACCCCACCTCTGCACACCCATTCTACTGCCTTCCTTATGTCCATCAATGAATCTTAGCTGGATTTTCAAATAGTCTCCTCACTAAGATTCCTAACTCTTGTACTTAAGATCTCTGTTTCACGCTAATAAAAACCACAGTGAGATATCACCTCAGATCTGCTAGAATGGCCATTATCAAAAAGACAGTAGATGATAAGCATTGGTGAGGAAGTAGAGAGCAGGGAAGCTTACATTAGCAAGAATGTAAATAGGTACAGTTCTATAAAGAAAAGAGTATGAAGGGCTCTCAAAAATTTAAACATGTAGGTAAAGATCTTGACAATGAAACAGAGGTTGATTTTTAGAGAACTTGTCCTCCACATCACTCTTATGCAGTGGCAGAGTAAGAAGCAACTGCACCGAGAAAAGTAAAAATGAGAGGTGTACACCATCCTGATGTAGTTCAAGCCCCTGACTACAGCTGTCTCTAATGCTGGCTTCATCTAACCTGCCGTTCTCTGCATTTCCATCTCGTGACACGATCTAATGAATCTCTTGTTTTAGCTTAAGCCACTGTACTGGGATACTGTCTCTTGTAACTAAAGAATTTTGACGAATGCAAACTGCCAGTTCTCTCCCTGGCTTTAGTCCTTTCTGCCACCTCTTTGAAAACTTGCTTTGTTTCCATAACTACAACTTTATCCCTGGACTACTCTTTGAAACCATCCTGAAGTCAAAGGCCCAGCATAGTCTTATTTCCTTCCTTAATTTCATTCTTGTCTTATATAAGGCTTGACTTGTTTATTTTCTTGAATCCCAAAAGGTAGATTGTCTTGAGCTTTAGAATTCAAAGACAGGAATTTCCAAAAACACTGGAAGATTATAATGGTACTAAATAGAAATAAATCTTGGTGGACAAAGCTAGCTCCTGGTGGGATGAACACTTCTGACGCAAGATAAGAGATAAATTATCCAATGAAAGGAAGGAAGAAGTTATTAGACAACGAAAATTGACTTGTAATAGCCCCAATCAAATCACTTATAATAAATAATCATTAACACATTGTGATATAGATAAAATACTCCAGTCAGAAGGCCTGAGTGTTTGCATTGAGTCCTTGGACAAATAATTTAACCTTGTTTAGTTTCAGTTTCCTTTTCTATTATTGGGTATTAATAACTTATCTGGCTATATCATAGTTATGATGTGAAGATGAAATAATTAATGAATGGGTAAAGTCTGAGAATTGGATAGAGTTTTGTAAATAAGTAAATCTTATGAACATAATACTTTAAGCCAAAGAGTAAGTCTCAGATAGTGGAACATCAGTTGCTGAGATTGACTTACTGGACTAGAGACATCACCCCTCCCTCGGTCATACCTAACAGGGGCTATACTTTCTATTTACTTACCTATCAACATTGCCAACAGTTAGAACAGTACTACTTTCTAAGTAATTTAACTTTTTGAGTATAACAAGATGAAATATTATTCCTGGTTTTCAAGGCTTGGGTTCAATAAGTAATACAGATATAGCACTTGGTGCAGACATGGCAATTTCACTGATGCTGTTAAAAATTAAATAAGAAAAAATGCTATTTTGGGTCTTCTTTAAGAGTTTTTTTTTATATATATATTGCAGAGATTCAAGATAATTAGATTTATGAAACAAACCCAGTAAAAGCTCCCAATTTCAGCATTGTGACAGGCCCATTGATAAAACTTATTCAGGCAGAAACCAAGTTGGGGAGAATGGCAGTTTATTATTCTAGTTCTCCTAAAGTAAAGGAAATATCCTTAGAAACACGAATCCATCCACTCCATCCTCTTTTGAGCAGATAGGTCATTAGTCTTTTTCCCTTTATTAAAATAGGCACACATTGAACATTTATAAATTGATTCTTTTCAGCTTTACTGTGAAACTTAACTTTCTACACATTTCAACAGGAATTTTTCTGAGTCAGAATCTTTTGGCAACCCCTTCAAGACATGGCTCTGACTTTATGACAGCAGAGGAAACAATTTCAACCCAGTAAAAATGTAAAGAAAATGGAGTGCCTGCTTATAAACTCAAGAGAATGGCAATAATAACTATTTTTAAGCACTAAATTCCAAGATTTAGCATCATAGTCATTAGTCCTTTGGTGTAAAATGAAGCCACATCATCAAAGGCTCCATTCCTTGTCATTTCTGTGCAGTCCTGCAGTAGTCACTCAGCATCTGTCATGTACAAGGCACTGAGCTGTTAATAAATATAACACCATGGCAATCTATTCAAAGAGCATCAAGTCCAAGAAGGGGAAAGGTGCAACTTTTCTGTCTTGAGTTTGACTTAATTACTTTTCTGCCCTTGGGTAAGTTATTTTTCCTATGTCATCCAATCATTCAATGCCTTTTCATTGAGGACTTCCCATGGGCTAAGGAGGAAGTGGACCTATCCCAGCTTTTGGTTATTGTGGATAAGATAGATATTAAATAATTGAACTCAGAAATAATACACATAGAGACTGTAAAGTGTAATAAAAAGCATTTGGTGTGAAAGAATATTTAAAACTGGGACCGTTGATTTATCGTGCCAGTTCTAGAAGCCTCATTTGAGGAAACAGCTTAAGCTGATACCCAGGAGAGAGAACACACTGTGCAAAGAGCAAAAGGGGGCTTGTAACAGGCTTGAGAGTCTTGAGGTCAGCATGGCTAGAATGCAAAGAGCAAAGGGCAAAGGGTGGATCTGAAGAGCTAGATACAGCCCAGATCCTGTAAGGCCTTTTAGACATGTTAAGAATTTTGCGATTTATTCTAAATGATATGAAAAACATCACTGAAGGATAGTAAGCAACTGAATGACATGATCAGATTTGTATTTTTAAAGGTTACTTGGGCTTCAGTGTAAACAGTGAATTGGTAAAATAAGAAGCAACAGACTGGATATATGCACTGAAATGTAGCTGGATATCCAAAAAACACAGTTCTGAATTAAAAATGAAAAGACTGGTTGTATTCCATAGCACAATGCTGCTCATACAATGAAGGCCTGGCCAGAACACAAATAAATAAAAGAATACATATAAAACCCCTTAAAATGTTTGCTCTTGAAGGGCTACTTATGAACAGTGATGGGGGCGTTGGTGAAGAAGGTAAATAACTAGTCAAAGCTAGAAGGGGCCTTTTTGAATGGTGATGGCAGTAGACTAGGAGCCAATGAGTATGATTAACAGACAGTTTTGTACCTGAGTTCCTCCTTTGGTGTGCACATAGGGAGTGCCATTTGAGATGTGTCTTAGTGGAGAGTAGGGTTTACAAAGAAAGGGGTGAAAAGTGCTATTTCAGGCACAGCACAAATAAAGCAAGTATTTGCAAAACACAGAGAGTGTTTGAACAGAAGTGTTTGGTTTAGTTTTGCTGGAACATAATTATAATAATAAAAAGAGGGTGGAAGAAAAGACTCAGAAAATAGGTTTCGTCTAGGTATTGACTTTGCACTCCCTAAAGAGTTGAACTTCTGTTTCATTAAAACAAAAAGTGTACAACTGATTTTAAACAGGAAAGTTTAGCACTTATTAAGTGAAGGACAATACTAGGAACATAAACTACAGTGAAGAATAAAACTTGGTTCTTATTTTTGTCATTCTTATCGTGGGAGGTTTTCACATTCAATGTTTATTGATTGCCTACTAAGTAAGTATAGAGGATTGGGGATGGGCAGGTGAATGAGAAGTGTCCCCTGCTGTTTTGTAGTTACAGGGAGAATGATAAGGGACACCCATAAAAAGGAGACCACACAGAGGATACTGGAGCTGGACCAGGAGGAATGATTAGGTGTCCATCAAAAAAAGTACACTCATATATATTATCAGCTCCTTTAAGTCTGATCTCAACTCTGTGAGGGTGAATTAAACATCACATATTAAAGGTGTACATCTTAGGGGCTATTCTGACCTGTCTAGCAAGATCAGAAGAGGATAGCTTGGTAGCCCTGTCAATCCTTGTATTCCTCTTCCTAATATCACTGCTCTGTTTGAAGTATCTCTTATTTAGCTCCAGGTGGGTAAACAAAAGTATTCTTTGAGGATATCGATCTTTCAGGGTTTTAAGTGGTGTGTTTGCCAAACAAAATACACAATTTCTAACACATTATGACTAAATCGGTCAAACACATTCTCTAAAGAGAAGTCTTCCTTTCATTCTCTCTATGTAGAGGCAGAATTAGTAAGTAGCTTAACACAAAGGTCCTCTGTCAATAAGATTTTTAAATGATATTATTAAAGGTAGCAAAGATTCTTCCCTTCTGAGGCAGGATAGTAAGAAGCTAGGAAAAGTCTGTGGCAAGTGGAATGGGGAAACTGAGACAGGTGGCTGATTCAAACTGGCCCCATGCAGCACCCTGACTCACCTGCCTCCTTCTGCCTTGCACCACTACTCCCTTAAGCATTAAGTCCTCAAGACAATGAGGTTCTGATCAGCAGCAAGTTATCTTAGGAACAAAGCCTTGGGTCTGTTGACAACAGAGACAGAGTTTTGGTCAAACTAGAGATCACATTGAGACCTCAGTTGTGTTTCAGCTCCAGTCCAAGAAAAGTATCAAAACCAGATGAAGTGGCTGACATGAGGACCAGATGTAGTGATTAGTGACCCCCTACCTTAGCAACCAACCAAACATTAGAGACCACAACCCTGAAAGAACACACCTTAAAACTGATGAATATTCTATTGAGATCCTGCCCTGATACCTCCCCTAAAATTACCGCCTTTAAAGGAAACCTTAGGACAAAGAACCTAGTCACACACTCTCTCTAGAGCACCCCTGCACCTATCCCCCCCCCCCACTTCTTTACTCAGGCACATCTCTTTGCTTTTATTTCTCCTAAGCTCTAAAGGCTCCCAGGAGACTTACAACCAGGGGAGCAGCTTGTCTCAGGCTAAAGCCCTGAACCTGTCTCCAAGGGTCCTTCTTTTGCCTCTGTAACTGGTTTCCTCAGTCCACACTGCCCAGCTGACTCATTTCTTCTGCCTCTGTGCTAAATAAACTTCCTCTTACACTAGAGTTCTTGGCTCTGAATTCTTTCTTTGCCAAACTCAAGAACTGAGGTTGTGGAACCGAGTGCCCACATTGCCACCAACACTTTGACAAAGGGCTTTCACTTTCCCAGACACCAATGGATATAAATATGTAAGCAAAATATTTGCATTTAGATTTATAGTATTTGATATCAATATACCCTAAAGGACTTAAACTTTAGATAAATTGAAAAATGATAGACAACATCTTTTTAAAAATATTTTTAAATTGATTTTTTGTGAGAGAGGAAGGGAGAGGGAGAGAGAAACATTGATGTGAGAGCAAAACATCAACCCCTACCTGGGATCGAGCCCACAATCTGGGCATGTGCTCTGATGAGGAATTGAACAGGCCACCTTTCTGTGCACAGGAGAATGCCCCAACTGAGCCACAATTGCCAGAGCTAACAGCCAACATTTTAAAAATTAAGTATTATTTTCCAAATTAAGTGCTTTATTTTGCGTAGCATGCATTGTGTCTCCTAAGAGACATTTTATTTTCTTGTTAATTAGCTACTTTTTCCTGTTGATCAGTGTGGGTAGCTTGTCAAATCAAGTCAAGGACACTGCTTTGGTGTCCATGCAAATAGGATTGAATTATCCCCAATGAGTTTGCAAAACTTGCATAACTCATTAATTTGAAAAACATGAGACTTAATGCAGGGGAATTTGGAGCTGATGTCAAAGACACTTTACAATTACTCCATTTATACATTAATTATTAACGTGCAGAAAATGCCTAGTGCAGCTAATTTTAATTGTGACAAATCATAACTTACACAATAAAAATGCAACAAGTCAACTTCATTATGTTATTTATTGCTTAATTTTATATAAAACATAACATTTCTTTAGATTAGAATATAACTGTATTGGACAACCAATGTGACTTAAACTAAATATACTAGCAGAACATACCTAAATTACCCCATCAGGTGCTTTAATCCTCTTCAATTCATGTTACGTATGTGAACATAAAGAGAAGCTCATTTTCTACATGTCTTCCATTTACTTGTAAAAGTTTTAGCTGTACCTATCTCATTCACACAATAATATATCTTATGCTTTCAAATATTTTTAATATTACTCAGGTACCAAATGCCAACTGGTCATCTATTCAATGCAAGGTCCCATACAATACATTGGGTAGTAAAACACATGAGTAGTCCATAAACTTGATAAGCTCATAATATAGTAAAATATATTTTATTTTCATTGAAAAGTACATAATCACTATAATGAATTGATTACTTATGATACACAAGCTCTATGCTTAACATCTCTTCTTCCTTTTATAGATAAAAAAATTATATTAAAATATAAATAAATTATATTTATTAGACATATCTCCTATTTTTTTTTTTTATAAACCCTCTTACATCAGGCTCTCTTTATTATTGCTCGACCTAAGTGTCCTTATCTATATTAACAATAACCTCCTCCTTACCAAATCCACTCTTGTAGAGCTTCATCTCCTTTACCTAGCAACAGCATATGGACAGCTGATCACATCTTCTTCTTTGAAGTACTTTCTTTACCTCACTTAGATTCCAGGCCTTCATGTTCTCCTGACTTTTCTGCGACCTTCTGGCTGAGTCTTCCCCATGTCTCTGACTACTAAATTTTAAAATGATACAAATGTCAATTATCAGAGCTTCGCTTTGCTTCTCTTTCTATATTCACTACTGTGGCCACTTTATTTACTCTTATCGTTTACACAGATATACATATACATGTTGATGACTTTCAAATTTATATGTCTACTCCTGAACTCATGACTTGTATATCAATTGTATATTTGACATTTCCACTTTTAAGTCTAATGAAGTCTCAGACTTACCATGTTGATAGTATTATTTTGCTGTTCCTTCTATCATTCCTTCAAAGAGGTCCTCCAGTTGCCCCCCCCCCCCTTAGTAAATGACAGCTCGAACCTTCATTTTGCTTAGGTGAATTACCTGAAAACATCCTTGGCCTCAAAATTTCAATCAGAATTTCACAGCTAATCTATAAGCCATACCTGCCTTTAAAAATAGATCCAAACTATGAACCATTGTTGCCTCCTTTATTTCTATATATCTGGCCCAAAATAGCAACAGCTCTCCAGGATTTTTGCAATTTGTTTCATTCTACCTCAGTCTCCATTCCCTACTGTATTCTACCTTCCAATCAGTTATAAGAGTTACCACTTATTATTTTAACATTTATCCAGATGATGCTGATCTATTTAAAAGCCTTAGATGGCCCCCCTGTTCATTAAGTTAGAGCCAAAGCTCATGTAATGATCTCAGCTTCTCCCACTCTCCCTCAGCTTCACTCTTTGCCAAATTCATGACAGGCTCACTTCCACCATTGTGCCTCAGCATTCATTGGCTCTCTCCTTCTGCCTAGAATGCTGTTTACCAGATATCAGCACGCTCTTCTTTCCTCCATCAAATCTCTGCCCAGTGTGAGGCTGGATCAGTGTCAAAGATAAATAAAGCCAATACCAAAGTGGCAAGGACAGATTCCAATCAGTAATATACAACGGCAATCCAGAAAGGCATCCAGTGTGAACTGAACTGAACACTGACTTTTACAGGAATGACTGCGTTTTAGAGGGAGAATGAAGGAAAGTGTGGGGTTGTAGTGAACAGGGCCTCAGTAGAGTCAAGGAAGTGAAAAATTACAAAAAGCAGAAAAGAGAGGTGTGCCCAGGTGAAACCCATCTGGGCTTGCTAACTGGCACTTAGGGAAGTTAGAGTCTTACCCTCCCACAGAGGCTGGGAGACAGGAACCCCATGTTCAGGAGCTGGTTGAAGGAAGCAGTAAATTATTTTGTTAACCTTGAGTTTTCTTAGGCAGGTATTTTGAGGGGGGTTAGAGTCATTCTAGAGATGAAGCCAAGAGGCTATTCAAGCCTTTGTAGGCAAAGTTTCAGGCTTAGTCAAAAAGTGGGCTCGGAGGATCTTGGCTAGAGTTTGGTCAAAGAGGGAATCTGGCCACTAGTGCTGTCTTTAGTCCAGGGATGATCACTACCCACTGCTGAGCCAAGATAATTCTGATACTCTACTCCTTGCAACACTACCTGGAAACTCTCTCAAGAATGGACTCATCTCATTTTCTTCCAGTCACTAAGAGATAACTCTCCTTCATTGTCAAATGTTCTGTTTTAAAACTACTGTTTTGCATACTATGTCCTTGTGTTTGGTGGTTTCAGGGAAGAAGATAAATCTGGTTCCTATTAGTCATTTTGTAAGTAGAATTTCTATTCCTTGTTTTTAAATCTCTTCTATCTAATATTAACACAGTACTTTGGCATTCTCTTGATTTGCATTTGCATGTTTTGTTTCCATCCTTTGGTTTTTCACTTCTTTATGTCTGTATATTTAAAATGGGTTTATTGTAAGAGTTACAATTTCAGAGTTTTCTTTTCCCCCAATCTGACAACCTTTGCTTATTAATTGAGGTGTTTTAAACCTTGTGGATATGCTTGGATATATACTTACCATTTGGTCATTTTCTACTTGCTTCATGTGTTCTTTGTACTTCTGATTTTTTTTTTTTTTTGCCTTGTTTTGAATTTTTATTTAATAGTTCCATTTATCTTCACTATTGGCTTGTTAGCCATGTCATTGCCTATGTATATATTTTAGTTGTCACCCTAAGGTTTACTATATGTATCTTTATTACTATCTACCTTTAGAAAATATTTATTACCTCATTCACAATGTAGGAAACTCATATTTCCTATTTCTGTCCCCCATTATTTTTTCTTACTGTTACATCATTTACCTTTACACACAATGTAAACATCTCATTATTTTGTTATTATTTACAACTTAAACAATTAAATGTCATTTAGAGTAATTAGGGATAGGGAAAATGTCTTTTATATTTACCTTAATTTTAACCATTTTGGGAAATCTTTATTCTTTGTATAGATCTAAATATCTGTCTGCTATCATAATCCTTCTGCCTAAAGAACTTTTACATGGCCTTTGTGCAAATCTGCTAACAATTCTATCAAATTTTTTTTGTCTGAAAAGTATTTTACCTTCATTTTAAAATATTAAACTTTATTTTTAGAACACTTTTATATTTAAAGAAAAATTGCAAAGATACTAAAAGAGTTCCCATATATCCCATACTCAGTTTCTTTTTATTAATATCTTACATTAATGTAGTACATTTGTTCCAATCAATGAACCAGTATTACTATGATATTACTAGGTAAAGTTCATAGTTTATGAACAGTTTCTAAGTTTTTATCAAATTCCCTTTTCTGTTCCAGAGTATATTCAAAGACCCTACCTGACATTTAGCTGTCTTGCCTACTAAAATTCCTCTTGGCTGTCACTGTTTTTCAGATTTTTCTTGTTTCTGATGACCATGAATGTTTCAAGAAATACTGGTGTGTGCTTTTTCTATAGATATTGAAAGAACTTTACTTCAGAATACACTCATATACACACATATTCATATATACACCATGAAGTAAGTATTCTGAACTGTTAAAGTTAGTTTGGATATTTGAAAAGGGATGCCTTTATTCACTGGAAACAAAATTTATATGTAATACCGTTGGTAAATCATAGGGTCAATGAGATAATATATGTTGGGTAATATAAGTTGCCTTTAATGGTGGAGTCAAAGAAATCTAGAATTATGACAGTCAACATTTCTTATATAATCATCAAGAACCTACTATATGCCAAGCTCTATACAAAAAATGCTAAAGTCGTGATATTTGCTCTCAAATCATTCACATGTAGTCTAATAGGGGAGACATACATAAACATGTGATTTTAACAGAGGATAGTGATTCCAAATTAGAAACTAAGCACAAAATATAGTGATTACCCAATGAAGGAAGTAACTTACTGTATCTGAGCTGGAAGAATCAAGGAGAGTATACTTAAAGATCTTGAAGGATAAGTTGCTGGTCATTAGGCAAAAAGCAGATGAGCAATCAATGTGGAAGATGCAGCTCATAGAGAGTGAAGTACAGTGAGTTTTAAAAAGTATATGTAATTAACTGGAAACATATTCATGAGTTTGGCCATTAACCTGAAGGTATTGTGAGGTGTTGAGGATTGAATAGGTTTAGTAGAGGATTGCATAGTTGACTTGCTGTTCAGGAAGTCCACTAATGAAAGGATTAGGAGGTGAAAGAAACTAGAAAGGAGAGCTCTGGGGAGTCAGGTGCAATATTCCAAGACCAAGGAGCAAACAAGACTGAGCCAGAGCCCTGGTGATGGAATTGACAGGGGAAGATAAATGTGAAAACTCCTTCAATAGGAAAACTGACTGGACTTAGTACTTTACGAGTTGTGTGAGGCTGAAAAAATAATCTTAGCTAATGTCCAAGTTTGTCTCAAACTGAATGGTTGGTAGTTCTAATAATTAAGAGAGGGGGCATGGGAGTAATAAAAAGAGGGGGGAGATAAAACATGAGAGAGAAAACGATGAGTTGGATATTGTATATGTAAAATGCTTAACTCCTGTGAGGTTGGCATTGTGCATATGAGTGAAGAGTAGATACGATATCAGCATTATATAGGTATCCTTGAACTCCTACAGCAGATATCTAGTTTAGTCTCCTCTCTGATGTGCTCATACTCTCTTCCTTAGGTCAGTTTAGCCTACCTATGAGGGAAGCATTTGTTATCTGTCTTCAGTCCCAATGCTGTTGAATGGCTAGAACAGGAAGACGCAATAGCACATTGGAAAGTGATTTTGAAAGCACTATTTTTTTTTCAAAGTCAGAGAACGTGGAAAATCATTAGACACTGTCTATTCATCTCTTTCTTCTAGTTTCATGTACCAGTGGCCGCTGAAGCTCTGAGCAGGCGTGTCAGGATTTATTAAGCATAAGACACCATTATGCTCTGATAGCTCTATGTCAAGTTTTAGCAGGAACATTGCTGTTCTGTAAACTGGAACTACCCAGGATGTGGTCTTCTTCCAGACAGAAAGCCTGGGAAGTTGGTAGTCTTGATTCAAACATCCTTTCTCATGTCAATCTCTGGTTGTTGTGACCTCAGTTGCCAGCCAGCATGCAATCTTGCTGCAAATCTGGATTCTTGACCATCTTGCTGTTTCTTGCTCTGTCTGTTTCCATGAATTTCCAGATGTTTTTCTGTTTTGGTTTTTGGGGTTTGTGCTCTATATTTATGCCATCCTTCCTTGATCTGACCTAACAAACATCTTTCCAAATGCTCTCATAGCTGACCTCCACCTTAACACTCAGGTACTCCCTGAGCAGAAAGCACCCACTAAGCCAGTTCCCTCCTCAAGCACCTCCCCTCACTGACTATGATACCAACTCTAACAGAGGGTGAAACTAGATGGTTAGCAAATAATCTAAATATGGAAACAGAAATGTCAGTTATTGGAGCTACAATTTCCGCTGGGTGACTAAATTTCCATTTTACTTCTTACATTACCCATGGGAATAAGTATTCAGTTCTACTTCAATTGAGAATCATTTTAAATTTTAATTGTTAAGTGGAAACATAGGGGTGCTAAAAATAAACCTAACATAAAATTGCTGCAAGGATAAAACCTTGCAAACCTATCATAACTGCTCAATGAAACAATGCTAGCTTAAGTAAGAGTAATCCTTATAACAAACCAATGTCTTCTGTATAGTTACTATCCCTGTTTATAATCAGAAATGTGAAGTGCAGTGTGCTTAGGAAATTAGCTGAAGATCACATGGCAAATTATAACATCAGATCATTCTAACCCCAAAGCTGATGTTCTTAACCTCACCAATGTGGAGCCATTTAGAAAATACTTTTAAAATCAAGAGAAGATATCATCTGCAACAAGAACATAATATGCTACTAGCATCCTCATTGAAAATTATATATTTATTCCAATTTTGAACTTATATTGAATGTTGAAAAGGATCCGAGTTTTCTAAGTAGAGAAGTGAGGTAATATATTCAAGAACATGGTTATATTTGCTCTTTGCACTGGGCCTCTGTTGCAGCAAATATATATTAAAACAAGTCAGCCTACTCTGGAACTTCTAACTAGCTTTATTAAACAGGAATTTCCACTAAAATGCCACTTGTTATTTAAAGTTTCAATAGCATGTGATATAATCTACAAGTCAGTTTACAGCTTAAGTGAGTTTGAAAAACACATGCATAGACTATAGGACAAAACATCAATTACATGAATGTTGATCATGATTTGGATTAGTTCTCTCAGTGGTTCCCTCCCCTCCCCTCCCCTCCCCTCCCCTCCCCTCCCCTCCCCTCCCCTCCCCTCCCCTCCCCTCCCTCCCCTTTACTCCACTCCCCTCCACTCCACTCCCCTACCCCTCTCCCCTTTCTCCCCTCCTCTCCCCTCCTCTCCCCTCCTCTCCCCTCTTCTCCCCTCCTCTCCCCTCCTCTCCCCCTCTCCCCCTCCCCTCCCCTCCCCTCCCCTCCCTCCCCTTTACTCTACTCCCCTCCCCTACCCCTCTCCCCTCCCCTCCCCTCCCCTCCCCCCCTCCCCTCCCCCTCTCCCCCTCCCCTCCCCTCCCCTCCCCTCCCCTCCCCTCCCCTCCCCTCCCCTCCCCTCCCCTCCCCTCCTCTCTCCTCTGCTTTATCCCTCCTTTTCTCCTTCCCCTTCTGTCCCTCCCTTCATCCTTCCATCCCCCCTTCCTTTTTCTCTCCTTCCCTCCCCTGGCACTCTTTTTCTCTCATCTTCTTTCTTTCATTCTTCAGCTTGTCGATTTATGCACGCACACATAGAAACTTAGGAATCTGCATGTGGATGATTGGTGAGAGTTTTTGTCCTGAGAATTTTCTTATAGCAGTGACTGATAAAGAATCATTGCCACATAAATTCAAAACAGGAAATATTTATGTGTGAACACATACAGTCATGGTGGGGAGTGGAGAGAAAAAAAAAGCAAGGAAGAGAGGAAGAGAGAGACAGAGAGAGAAACAGAGAGGATGGGGGGAGCGAAATGTAGAGAGCTAGAGACACTAGGTCGGCATTCTGGGGAAAGACATCTGTTAGGCATGTTTGCTGGAAGTCTACAGCCTAGTTGCCTGGATTAAATATACCTGACTATTTTATTTTCCTTTCTCCATAATAGGGTCAGTGAGGTGAGCTTTTATTTATAGGGGAAAATTGTTCCAAGAAATTGGGTAGGTGGTTACAGTGAAGTCTGCTTGCAACCTTAACCAAAGGTTTTCACATTTTATTCTTGAAGGGGGGCAGGGGAGAATTTTTTGTATTATTTTATCTTTCCTACACCCTCCTACCAAAATTTTGACATTACTTTTTCTTGAACTATATTGTTATTTGAATAATATGTTGATGAATATCTTATTTTAAAACCTTCAATCAATTCTTTTATATGCTTTTAAAAAATGTTTGTGTATTGCAGCTGATTTATATGTGTTACTAATGGTCATGATTAATAACCTGTCAAAAACTATTCTTATACATGCCAGGCAGGCAAGTCATTTTTAAGTGAAAGAAAATCTAAACAATTAGTAACACTTTAATATTTAGTGACATATGTAATGCCAGGATAAAGACTGTATGTGTGTTCATATACATAAGCACACATACACCTGCACATACACATATTCATATACATGTACATAAGCGTGTGTATCTAAAGCCCTTAAGTTATAATTATCTGTTATAGCTTTGACTTACTAAATTAATTATGTATCGTTGTACCTTAATTCTAAAATTTCAGTGAATATAAATAAAATATAAAATATTTTCAGTGAATATAAAATATCAGTGAAATATAAATAAGCAAGACAAGAAAGTATTCAACAACTCAACTTAGCATTCAGGAGCTGGATGGCACTGAATGCAATGGATTGTGATGCCAGCGATACCTGAAAAAGTCCTACCCTTTAAGCCTGTGTCACAAGTTGGCAATGCCGTATACGGGAAACTCAATTCCAAAGAAGCACAAGGAGAAAGAAATGAAGATGATCCACTTACCGCTAGTTTATTCATGAGAGCCTCTTTATACACAGCTGTAATTTCTGAAACAGACTGCCCATGCTTGGCATGCAGCTGCCGCCCAAGACTGGAGAAGGATTTCACAGCAACGCAGAAATGTGAGTCAAACTAGGGCGAAATCTCAGCTTCAACATTCATTAATTATTTATCTTTGGGCAATTTATTTAATCTATCTAATGTTTCATTTTATCTTCTGGAAAATGATACTAATAGGGCCAGAGTTATTATAAAAATGGAATACTGTATAAAACTCATTACAGTTTCTGGGTCATAAAGGTTCTCTTCCATCATCATCATCATCATCGCCAGCATTAGAAGTATTTTTTACCTTTTTTTCTTGATAGATTACATATAGTCAGAAATCAGCTGAAGATGAATACCAAAATTGAGCCAAGATTAGGTTGCATGCCAGAGTCAGAACCATGGGAATATTGCTCTATAATTACACTAAGGAGGTAATAAATGAAGGACTAGATATATGGGTGAGCAGTTTGGGAGAAGGTAAAGGGAACGCAAACTGAGGACTCAACAGGATGTGGGCAGATGACCACTGGGAGAAATAAGGGTTTACACATCTAATATGTTTGCCTTTAATGACTATAATTCCCTTCTTAATTCAGGTACATACCTTCAGGTTCTCTGTCTGCCTTTCTAAACAGCTCTCTAATTTTTAGACTTGGTAATATAAATTTATAATAAGTGTGGAAAAATTATTTCTGGGAAATGGGAGTGATACTTTAATAAATGAACATAACTTGTTTATTCAATAGTGTTGTACATTGTAATAATTGTATTAAAATGGTAATATTTAAACTCTAGTTCCTAGTATTAAGCTTGAGGTTTGGAAGATAGTTCATTTTATTCACATTCATATATATTATTCATAAATATAAAAATGCCTCACTTACCACTGGTGTATTCATGTTGGTCTATTTATATGCAAATGTACCTCTAAAACTTGCATAATTTTATATGTATGATATGATACATAAAAATATTCCTTAAAAAGAACTCTATAGGCTGTTCTTTCCATTTCCAATAAGGGGTGAGTAAAGCACTGAGTTGAGTAGGCTGTTTCTAATGAACAAAATATACTGGTAAGGTGCCTACTCCAAAACCTATCAACTGGTGCATAAATTGTTCATATGGTTCTATACCAACCAAATAAATGGTTATAGTTTTAATCATTCAAGATCTTGCCCCCTAGAGTTAATTCCTAGGACCTTACTTCTATCATGTCTGCACATGAAAACTTAGCATTGGGCCAGGAACTTTACAGGTCTGTGATAAAGGAAAAAATACATCCCCAAAGTAGGGGAAAGATACAATTCAGCCAGGATATGTATTTTTCCCTTTTCTGTATACTGTATCTTTATTTGAAAGTGTAAGCTGTGTGAAGGTGTCTTTATTTGCCACCATGTACCCTGGTTCCGATGCAAATTTAACAGAAGGGAAAAATTAACAGGAAAATGCAATCTACTTAACACCCATTCACACTGATTAGGGTGCTTAATTGTCACCTTCCTTCCCATAGAGTATTAAGCCCCATACAAAATGGCTTATGAATATTTTCATTAAATACAAGTGATTATGTCTATAAACAGGCTTCCTCTTGGTTAATAAAAGAATGTCAGAATTCCAAACGAGTCCAAGGCCATTGTTTTTAATCAATACAACTGCCTGAAATGATCTATTAATAGATTTATAAGTTGTTTCAAACCACACAGAGCACGAAAATAAATCATCTCAAGATTCACTTTTATGAATTGGGAAAAAATAATCATGTCGAAGAGTTTACAACATTTGGAATGGAAATAATCCCTAAATAAAGCAGAATTAGTTGGCTTTTACCAAATTAGAAACATATTTTTAAACTCAGGAAATATTGAGCAATAGCATTCCAAGCATCATATCCCTCTCTCAGTGGAACATAATATCAAGTAGAACTATTGTTAATTACACAGTATGATATGTTGATGTTCAAAGAAACTTGAGTGCTCACACTGAATAAAAATGAACTTGCAATTACTTTTTTTTAGTGAGTTTCCATCTTCTTTCACAGTATTGAAGAGTATCATGAGTAGAAAACTAACGTGCCTTGAATGATAATGTTCCTCTAGTGAAAGCATCAAAAGCACATGAAGTAATTGATACAATTATAATTTCAAAGTCTTTTCTTGGAAATTTTAAAATCGCAACTCATAAATGGCTTGTAAATAATTAATCCAGGCATCTGTTCAGTTCCCACAGCATACACACACAAAAATGCACCTCATTTTGAAAGCAAAATATTTTCTGGTGTTCTACAAAAGGCTAAACCTTTAAGCAGGGCAGTGGACCACTGTTGGAAGCTTTACTCAGACATGCATAAAAGGAACGGCATTTTTGAGATTTCATTCAGCCTGAGTGTGCATCTGCAAAGGCCATTCAAAAGTTAAGGTGTCTAGTGGGCAACTGTCATGCAGCTAAGTCTTAGGAAGCATTTTCAGTTCTATGCTCCACAAACCACAGTAAGTCCAGGAAGAAGTCAACCTTTAACACCTCGCAACTCTACCATTGCACAGTAGAGAAATGCAGTAGCTAAGGGGTCTCACATTTATGAGAGTGACTTAGAAAGGTCTAGTTTAGATAGGATTTAGATTTAACAGCTGTTTCCACACAAGCTGAAACATACCACACTATCTCACAGTTTATTCTACAGCATTAGGAACTTCATTTGAGCAGTTTTAGCAACAGACTGCAGATTACAAAGATCTGCAGAGCCAAGTTGCCTAGCAGCAGGAAAATGGGAGACTGGAGACCTCACCGGTCTCTGAAAGTATTTTGTTGAAGGTTGAAAATATTCAACTACCATTCATTTAAAGGTTTGCAGCATTTACATTCATTTATTTTGGGGAATAATAAAATTGAACAATGTGCTAGTCAAGAGTTTCTTTTGTCTGGACTGTTGGAAAATGGCCAACTTAAATTTAAAAGGAGAACTTGGCTAGAGCCAGTAGATGAAAGGAAACAACCTGAGTGCTCCATGCCCCCCATTGATTAATCTACATCTGTAATATGGGGTAAGACTCTGGGGGCAATGGTATTGAAGGCTTCCTGGCTTAGCCTCTGGCATTTCTTTTGAAGAAAGGACAGCTGTGAATTTTCACTAGATTTACTTCTCAGGAAGGAATGTAGGGAGGCTAAGCCAGTTTTCAGACCAACCTTTACCTACTTTATGCATAGTGCTCACTTAATGCTATTTGAAATCCCACCAAAAAGGTAGGAGTGCTTGCTAGTTGTGACAGCTATAAAAAACAGTAATGTTAATGTTACAGAAAGAGTACAAAATGGAATCCAAGGTTACTTAAACTCATGTACCTATAGCTAGATAAAATTGAGTAGAATCTCATAGAATTCCTAGAGCAATGGTTCAAAACAATGGCACCAAATTAGAATCACATGGAATACTTTCCCAAACTACTAATGACCCATGTCCTTTTCCCAGTAATTCTAAAATAGGTTATCTGGAGAAAAGACCCCAACAACAATACATTTTAAAAGCTCAGTGTAGAAAAGGGCTTTGAATCTGGGGTTAAGTGGGTATTTTGTAGAATGAATGAAGTTCTAGACCACAGAGAACATTCCATGTACCTGAATATCCTCAACTGTTATTCTGGTTTTATTTTTCCATTTTCTTGGTCTTTGCTCTGTAAATAAATGCCTAAGAACTGCATGTGAAATTTTGTATGATTTTGATCTTCCCCCATGATAATTATGTACTTACCTATATAAATTGTCTTCACTGAAAGAAAGTATTATCAGAGGAAATAGGTCTTTCAGCAATGTTGCATGAAAAGTATTTCAAGGACACTCATGTAGGAGGAGCTTTAAGTGATAGTGGCAAAATTTATTAGTGAGAAAAGTTGCAGTGCACTCTCCTAGAGGCAGGGAGTGGGCAGGCCATAGGGCAGTGGCTGCGTGGAACCAGGGAAAGGAAGTGACAGAGGCGAAGGAGAGTCCTCTGCCACTGCTAGCTGCTCCCCTGGTTGCAGGTCCCATTGGGACCCTTGGAGTTTAGGAGAAAAGAAGGCAAAAAGTACCTGCATGGGTGTGCTGCAAGGAGGGTGGCTGATGGGTGCTTTGCCTGGCTTCTTACAGACTACCCAGTCTCTTCCCTGGCTTTTCCCTGAATTGTCCTTGTGCCCTCCCCCTACATTTTTTCAGACTTTCCCAGCCTAGTCTCCTCCCTCTTGTATGGTCCCTATTTTGGCTCCTATTGCGCATGCACTTAGTAAAGGGAATCCCCTCTCCCCATCTGCGATACCCACCCCTGCCTTAATGCGGTGGAAAGATGCTGGCTACTCCCCGGAGTGACTGAAAAGTTAATCAGGCTTAATCAGATGTTTCTGGCTCCCTTTGCTTCCTTCTACAGTATTTTGTTAAGACCTAACTGCCTATTCTAACAAAAGCAAACAGATTTTCTCATTATTTTCTGTAATATCTGAATCAAAGTACAGAATGGAAAATTTGCAATTATAAGTAACATCATTAGCTCCAAAATAGCAAGCTTTTCTCAGGTGCATAATTTCCACATGTAAGTACATCTGTGTGGGAAATTACACCAATTTCAGGAGGTCCATCTTCATTTTTTAAGGTTTCTTTGCACAAACCTTGCAAAGATTGTTCATTAAAATAACCTTTCTTATTAAAAAAGTTGCCACAAATTCCCACAGGTATCTTTGGGCTGACGGGATGATGGAGACTCTAACCACTGGAAGGATTATCTACCCACTGTTGACAAAATATTTGAAGAAGGCAAAGAAATTTGAATTTGCTATGAGAATTTTCTTTTGTCGATTATAAGAGCATGGATGCTGTGGAACTCTGCATATCATCATGACTATATGAATTTATATTGTAAGATATTTTTCACCCATTGGGAAATGAACCATCAGAATGTATGCATGTGGATATAAGGGGGACAGTGATGTGTTTTCTTGGGACACTGAACCTATTTTTATGAAGAAATGTCCATATTTATCTTCAATAATACTTTTGCTGAGAATCTACTCTGTCTGATGTTAATACAGTCTTTTCAACCTTTCCATGGTTAACATTTGCACATGTCCTTTATCACAATTTACTTTATCTGTGCATTTACATTTAATGTGCTTCTTTATTAATGTCATAGCTGGAGATGGCTTCTTTTTTAATCAAATTCTGCCTTTAAATTATAGGTATTAGTCCATTAACCTCTGCTACTATTTGATGTAATTATTGATATGTTTGGATTTATTTTTATCATTTTATTATTTGTTTTCTGTTTCTGTTTTTCCCTTTTTCCTCCTTTCCTGCCTCATTCAGATGAACCATTTTCTCTTTTGTTTTGTTTTGTTTGTGGGAGGGATAGAGATGATTTCATTTTAATCTATCTATTGACCTTTTAGCTATATTTCTTTGCATAATATGTTAATGGCTGCTAAAAAATTATGGTTACTTAGAGTTAATAGCATACTACTCCAAGTAAAATATAGAAACTTTGCAACCATATAGATCTATTTATCACTCCACCATTCTTTTATAGTTTATATATATATACACACACACACACACACACACATATTACATATGTATATATGTGATATATAAATCTCAATGGTCTTAGAATCCAAAATAAAATATTATCATGTTTTTCTTTCTTTTTTTAAAAAAAATTTCCTTTTAATTAATTGATTATTTTTTAAAATTTATCTTTATTGTTGAAAGTATTACAAATGTCCCTTCCCCCCCCCCCATTGACCCCTTATATCCTACACCCACTCCCGCTCCAAGCGTTCACCACACTATTGTCTGTATCCATGGGTTATTCATGTATGCATATAAATTCTTGGATAATCTCTCCCCATCTACCACCCCTGCCTTCCCTCTGAGATTCATCAGTCTGTTCTATGCTTCTGTGTCACTGGGTCTATTTTGTTCATCAGTTCATTTTGTTCTTGAGATTCCATATATAAGTGCAATCATGTGATACTTGTCTTTCTCTGCCTGGATTATTTCACTTAGCATAATATTCTCTAGGTCCATCCATACTGTCCCAAAGGACACAAGATCCTTATTCTTTACAGATGCGTAGTGTTCCATGGTGTGAATGTCCCACAGCTTTTTTATCCACTCATCTACTGATGGGCACTTGGGCTGTTTCCAGATCTTAGCTATTGTAAATTGAGCTGCTATGAACATAGGGGTGCATATATACTTTTTAATTGGTGTTTCAGGATTCTTAGGATATATTCCTAGAAGTGGGATTACTGGGTCAAAACGCAGTTCCATTTTAATTTTTTGAGGAACCTCCATACTGTTTTCCATAGTGGTTGCACCAGTCTGCATTCCCACCAGCAGTGTGCTAGGGTTCCCTTTTCTCCACATCCTCGCCAGCACTTGTCATTTGTTGATTTGTTGATGGTGACATTCTAACAGGTGTGAAGTGATACCTCATTGTGGTTTTAATTTGCATCTCTCTGATGATTAGTGATGTTGAGCATTTTCTCATATGCCTCTTTGGAGAAGTGTCTATTCACGTCCTTTGCCCAATTTTTAATTGGATTGTTTGTCTTCCTCTTGAGTTATAGGAGTTCTTTGTATATTTTGGAAATTAACCTCTTATCAGCTGTATCCTTGGCAAATATGGTCTACCATACTGTGGGGTTCCTTTGTATTTTGAGGATGAATTCTTTTGCTGTGCAGAAGTTTTTTTTTTATTTTGGTGTAGTCCCATTTGTTCATTTTCCCCTTTATTTCTCTTGCCCTAGGAGATGTATTGGTGAAAATCGTACTACATGAGATGTCTATGACTTTACTGCTTGTTTTCTTCCAGGATTTTTATGGTTTCTCAACTTACATTTAAGTCTTTTATCCATTTTGGATTTATTCTTGTGTATGGAGTAAGTTGGTGGTCTAGTTTCATTATTTTTTGCATCTATCTGACCAATTTTCCCAACACCATTTATTGAAAAGACTGTCTTACTCCATATGTATGCTTCCTTTGTCAAATATTAATTGACCATAATGTTGTTGAGTAAGACCAGAAACAAAATAAAGCAAAACGTTAATTAAATAAACTGATAGCAAAACTAAAAAGAATTTCTTAAAATGCTATGATTTTTATTTGTCTTTGGGGCTATATAAAAAGCTTGACCAAAAACTGACCCAGCATAATTTTTTTGCTGTTGTTTTCATTCTTAGGAATGTACTAATTATTTACTTTTGACTGAAAATATTTCCCATAAGGGAAATGCCTGCACACTTAGACCAGTGATGAAGAACAAGTTGTCCTGTCCATGAATAAAATTCCTGAGCTGCTTTTTGCCTAAAACTTCACCCAGCCTATCCAAATAATAAAATGACAAGACCATCAGCACATGGGGAAGTAGGCAGTTATGGACTTGTTAGGTAATAGTGGAGATGTTTGTTGAACAATATTTCTTTGAACATGACTTCCTTTGGGGCATCTGTAAGGGCTTGCATTATATCTTATTTGTGGTAAGAACAACATTCCTGACCCATTGAGTATGAGCTTTTCCTGCTCCTGGTTAAAAAGGCAAAATGCAGTTAAAGCCCATTAGTGACATAAGAGCCCTATGAATTGGTGAGACCATGGTAAGTCTAGATACAAAAATAAGTGTGATTGTTTTCACTCTACTGATTCACTACAAGCTATGCCATTAATCAGGGAATATTTCCTAGATCAGGGGAATTATGAGCCAGGTCTTGAGAATTGTAACAATGTTTGGGCAAAAGGGAAGGGAAATTAAATATGATTCTCTATTTGTTGTTTGTTTATGAGAATAAGTAAAGGCACAAAGACAAGAATCATAAAGATCCAAAGGTGGAAAGCAGATTACTAAGTGAATAAGTTAAGAGAAATGTAATGTGCAAGTATAGGGTATATGATCAAGAAGAAAACATTGCTGAATAAGTCTAATGCTGAGGTTTCTTTCTTTTAAGAAAAACCAGAAGTACAAGCTTGGACCTTGAGATGAACTTGTTCTGTCTTTGGCTCTGCGTCTGTCAGGAAAAGTTATGTTATAGTAACAAATGACCCCAATATGTCAGTGGCTGACAATGCAGTTTTATTTCTCGCATTTATTCCATACCTATATTGAAAGGGCTGCAACTCTGTTCCATATAATTTTACCATTAAACCTTGACTGGTGGAGTAGGCTCCATTCTGAACTACTAGACTTGGTCTCATGACAGAGCAAAATAGTGACCCACATGCTTCTACTTAGAAGAGACATACATTACTTCTGCTCACATTTCACTGGACTCAGCGAACTTGCATGGTTGTGCCTGAGTTTTACAGGTGGGATGTATACTTCTCCAGCACAGAAGAGCACCTCCAGGAGAAACACTGAATATGACGAAAATCATATAGACCGCAAATATCCATTAGCTGAATTTAGGTGTGTAATCTAACATGCTCTTTTCCTGAACTGCCATTTGTAATTTGTGAAAAAACTAAAAATAGTAGCATTGAGGATTATCCTGAAGATTAAATATGATTATTAATTGCCTGGAATACCAATGCTCACAAATTTTAGTGATGATTTATCATTATTATCTTCCATTTACTGAAAAATTATTCTTGTAATTTTTTTTGACAGAACTTTGTTATAATAGCTCATCCAAAGGCAGCATACAATGTGTTAGTCTGTGGCTAGCAGACAGTATTGCTGTGAAATAAGCAACAGCTCCAATGAAATTGCACATTTTGACAATTATACATTTAAAAAAAGTTTGCCACTTTTGTCGCTCAGAATAAAATCTTTGACAGGGATGTTTATTTACTCATTGATTGATTCATGTTATTCATTAAATAATTTATTCTTTGATGGGAAAAGTATGGCAAAGAATTGGAAACTTTGAGATGTTAGTTAAGGGAAGTTAGTGCAATAATTCCAACGGTCGAATTTATCACTCTGCACCTGAGGAAAGGGTTCAAACAAAGTCCCAATCATTGGAAAGCAATCCAGTATAGCCCATATTCCTATGATTCACACAAAGCTAGCTAAGGATCCCAGTATTGCACCTGCCCCAGCAAACATGGCACTGAATATTCAGGAATTCACCTTAGGTGGCCTATGTTTGCTATTGTTTTCATCACTGAATGGGATAATTTGCTAGATGCCCTTGTGTTAAATAAAATAAGATTGCCTGGTTCATAATGATATGAGATCCTGAAAATAACGCTAAACTACTCTCTCAAGCAGAATTTTCTGACATGCTCTAATTGAACAAAATCCTACATTTCACTTTGTTAGGAGAACTAGGGATTGACCATGGTTGTCTATCAATCACATTTTACTGATTCAGTAGAAGACATTACATAAAATGTACACTGGAATAGCCACAGGTCATTCATAAAGGAAGAATAAGTCCCTTGTTACAACTGCTTTACAGCTATAGGAGGAAAGGCTATAAGTTTAAACTAGTTGGGGAACAATAATGTAGCACAGATTTTTAATGATGAATGAGTACCACAGCCTTGATACATCTATTATTGGATTACCCAGCCATAACGTACTTGGGGGCATGCATGGATTGCTGAGTGAGAAAAGAGTCCCTTTATGTAACACTATTCACTACCATTCTTGACCAGTTACAGATCAGGTTGAAATTCACACCTTTGAAACTTCTCATCTTAGTTTTAAATTTATCTATTTAAAAAAAAAGTCACAAACAGAAAGATCTTTCACAAACATTAGATCTAAAAGAGACAATCCCTTTTGGGATTCTTAATTATACCCTCCCTATTTGTATGTGTATGAATCTGTGTTTGTGTGTGTGTGTGTGTATTTATTTACTTTCATTTTTAAGACCTGTAAGATCCTTGAAGACACAACCTGTCTTTGAGGTTTAAGGTTTCTGAGCTTAGTACTATGCATTTGTAAAATAAGGTTTCCTGAACTATTGCACAAAAGTAGAAAACCTTCGGGTTTGGGGTCTCTCTTCAAAGAGACCTGTGAATATTTCATATGCTTCTCACCATTTCCCACTTCTGCCTTCACTTCCCAATCTGTATTTCTTAAATATTAATTTGTATTTGTTAAGTATTAATCTGTATTTATTAAATATGCTATAGAATGCTATCAAATATTCTATAACAAATTTAGAAATGTAAGACAGTTCATAGTAATATTTATATTTATTTAATATCAATTATGAGTTGATGTTATATATACTGTCTTATTTTATTAATATTGCATAAGATATGTGTTCTATTTTTTACTTAACTACTAACAATGTGAAAGTTCTTAGAAAAATCATCTTACTGTTAATAAAAGGTGACATACATATGTTTATGTAAGCCACCATTCCATTTAGTCTAAGTATATTGATTTGTTAAACTTCACAACAATCACGGTAAGTCCTATTTTTAAAAAAATTTCCTCATCTCAAATGGAAACTAAGGTTAACATAACTTAAGTAACTTGCCCCAGTTCACATAGCCAGGTTATGTCAGAACTCAAAGGGAGGCAGCCAGGCATCAAATTTATGACTTTAATAACTACACTATGCAATCTCAACAAACTCTTCAAGCATTTATTTGTAATGAAGATCCAGAAGGTCAATTTGAATTCTAGAAAGTATGATTTTCAAGTGCCCACTGCAAGCATGAAGGACAATCTACTCCTTGATTCATTTGCAAAGGAGAGTCAATGACTGGCACGTACCCAAGCTCAAGAACAAGCATGATCTTCAAGATAACTAAATTCAAACTACAGCAAAAATTTTATTAGAAACAAATGCAGCCAGGATTAGCCTGTTGACTGAATAAATTGTTAAAGAGAAAATCATAAAATATTGTATATAACTAAAAGCTAATTATTTTAAGATATGTATATGTGTATAAATTTGCTAATAATTCACTATTGGGTAGCTGTGCTTTTTTAGTTTAAATACATTGAATAAAAATTAAAAATAAATTTAGTAATCATTTAAGTAGAGATGTAGCCTTTTAATAAGGTATACTTTATTAGATAGTAACATTGTCTGTGTTATATTAATCTCAATTATAATACATATTCTGTAATGTTCATGCTTATGTAATGTTAGAGAAGAATCCCACAATATTTTTACTTTTTTCCTTTCTTTCAAATTTTCATTGTCTCACCCAGATAAAATTTAACAGCAATTATGTTAGCCTCTTGTTTTTATTGAACCATTACAAGACAACCTCCTTGGAGTCCCCCCAAAATGTATACACACTTTAACAGCTGATAGCTCAATTTTTTTAAATGAAATGCATTTGAACAAACACTGCCTTTATAATTATTCAAAGTGGGTGCATACATTTTCTTGGACCTGTATAAATAATAACTCTCATATTTTTTGCCTTAATGTTTTCTTGTTTGCTTACTAATACAAATCAACTAATGTTAGCTGGTTAAAAGCAACCCAGCTAAACTGAGTAAAGTGAGCAGAGGCACACCAGAGTCAACTAATAGCTCTGAGCTTGCAGTACATTTGGGCTCAAGACATCTGTGTTTGTGTTTTATGGAGAAAATGGAGCACTTTGGGTAATCTAGATGGGAGGAACTGGAGGTCAATCAAGGGTTGGCCTGTGAAGGGTTGGGAGAGGCTGCTTGAAGATGCCATGATTCAGCCCACACTGATGGGGACGGGGTTGTTGACAGAGGGACCATGAGCAAGGGAAATAGTTCCCAAGCCAATAGGAAATGTTGCTGTTTCAAATATATTTCTGCTATTGAATGTCCAGAGGTTTTGTTATATTCAGAAAATTTTACCTCAATCTTTACTAACGTATCCTTTATATTTTATTCTCAAGAAAAGGAAGAAAATTGGTGGGATAGCAACAAATTACTTTCAAAAGAGAAACTCCCTGAACTAGGAAAGGAAAAAAGCATCACATTTTCTGAAATGCATGTTAGCAGCCAGCATATGGCTTTTTCACTGGTTTACAAATGTAAAATAGACATTTGCTATTTTCTAGGTGATATAGGATTAAATTCCATAGCAATAGAAAAGTTTCATTAACTAATTACTTTCTTGTGTTGTTGTCAGAATTACAACCATA
Organism: Miniopterus natalensis; assembly: GCF_054644295.1. Taxonomy (NCBI): domain Eukaryota; kingdom Metazoa; phylum Chordata; class Mammalia; order Chiroptera; family Miniopteridae; genus Miniopterus; species Miniopterus natalensis. The sequence continues at coordinate 17,854,984 of NC_142091.1, forward strand.
TAGTTATTGAACTTTATAAAAAACAATTGAAAATAACTAAGAAATAGCTAATTATTAATGGTACTCTAGATTAAAAATCTGTTTGCTTTTATATATGCTATTTAAAAATTGATAGTTTATATTAAGCTTAATATGTTCAATCTGAAATGTTTTCCTATACTTCATTTACAAAAGTGAAGGAAAACAAACATTGACTGCACTGTGAGATCAATATTCCTTGTTGCCCAGGCTTCTTTTCATTTTCTGAAATATCAGAGGACATAAATGTGTGCAGTTAAATTTGATCACTGCAACTTCATCATTTCATTAGACATTCGGCTCTTTCAATCTTGGAGTTAAGGAAAAGGAAACACAGGGGGAGGTAACTGGGGGCAGGTAACCTGCCAGCTTTTTGGCTGACAATCATGTTGTACACTCACCTGATCTCTAATTGCTTCTAAACTCTGTCTTCATTAATTATTGAACATAAGCTATAAAATAAGAAATGAACATAAGCTATAACATAAGGGAGAATCGCTAGCACATCCATTCACATTAGGTTATGCTAGTGATAAATAAAGAAAATTCCCTTTAATCAATCAGACAGGGATGAAAATTGTGGGAGAAAAAAACAAAACAGCTTGGCATAGAACCTGGGTAGTATTTTACACTAACCTAATTCACAACATATTTTCCTAGTGTTCCAGTAGTGATTGAAGTAGGTATATCAGTGGTCTGCCAAGATGTTCATGTGCTCATTCCCACAATTTGTGAGCATGTCAAGTTGCCTGGCAAAGGGGATTAAGAATGTAGTTGGATTAGGGCTGCTAATCACAGGATTTAAGATAGGAGGTCATCCTCACTTATTCAGGTGGGCCCAATATAATCACAACAGACTTGTATTAACCATAAAGTTTTCCCTTTTTTTTTCATTCAAGATAACATCTTCCCTTTTTATCTTTGGTATTTTCCTCACCTACCTCATATAATGTATTTATTTATTTAAGTCATTTAACAACTATTTATCGGACTCCTATTGAGGATTAACACTGTGATATTGGGAGAGAGAAATTTTGAATTTTTTTCTTTGCTAAGTGCTAAATTAGCAGCAAGCACAACACATCTAAAGTAGACTTGTGAATAGTGATGTGTGGGATGTGTCTATTCACTTGATGTGTATACCTGTGAGCCCAAAATGTGACCATTATAGGACGTGATGTGAGTCCTGAAAGAACAAAGGAGTGTATAAAGTAAGAAAAAGTGAGAAATGGGAACAATTATTATAGTGGATATATAGACATATATATGAAGGGAGAATGTCATGTGCAAAGGATCCAGAAAAAGCAATTTGAGAATTTCAAGTAGTTCAGTTTGACTGGCATGACATGCATAATTGGAAGAAGTTGAGTTGAGAGAGCAAGAATGTAGAGTCCTGTAGGCCAACTGAGAGGCTTCTGGACTTTACCCTCAGGGAAATAAGGAACTAGTGTAGTTTTTTTGTTTTGTTTTGTTTTTGTTTTTAAATATATCTTTATTGATTTCAGAGAGAGGAAAGGAGAGGGAGAGAGAGAGATAAAAACATCAATGATGAGAGAGTCATTGACTGGCTGCAGCCCTCAACCAGGGCATGTGCCCTGACAGGGAATCAAACCCTGATCTCCTGGATCCTAGGTTGATGCTCAACCGCTGAGCCACGCCCAGCTGGGCAGAACTAGTGTAGTTTTAACTCTAGGAGATACTGTACTGGTCAGGATTCAGTCAGAAAAGCAGAAGCTACACTAGATATTTCAGCATGGAGAATTTAACATAGGGAGTTGGCTTCGCAGGCATTGGAGAGCTGAATGAGTACGTGGGGACACTAAAGTACTCAAAGGTAAAAAAAATGCACTCTGGGTATAACAACTATAGAAAGAAGCTACTACCTGTATGGATTTCAGAATAAGTAGAAGTTAGGTGGCAGAAATTCAAAGTTGGGAGAGGCGTTTAAGTTTGGGGCTCAGAACTCTGGAGGGGGAATGCTCTAGCTGCTGCTGTTTCTTTAAGTGGGCATTATGAGCAAGGTACTACAATGCGGAGAGAAGCTGGAGGCTGGAAGAAGCAGACATGCTACTAATAGGGCAAAGTACTGTTGCTGGGGCAATCCTGTCAAGACTAGTAGCAAACTTTTATATTCCCATTTTCCTCTACCACCCCCTTTTGACAAAACTTAATAACAGGGAGTCAGCTAGCAAAGGAGATATGTAGTTTGCAGAATACCAACCCCTTTATCATAAAGTTGAGTATAGAAGGGTGGACTTGGTGTGGAGAGACAATAACTTAATAACTGGCACAATTGACTGCTTAGCCCATTCAGCTCCTAATATTATTTATTTGGGAAGATCCAAAATCCCAACCATTATGTCTCCATCTCTGGATGATGTTAATTTCTCCATTAGTATCACAATCCCACCTGAATAACTGCTAACCTAAAGGTTAATTTACATTAAATAGTTACTACCCAGCAATCTTTATAAGAAATAATGAAAATGAGCATACATATATATATATGTGTATATATATAATTTTCTAACAAGCAATAAAACACTACTCAATTGTTATTGTCCTGATTTCTGTAGAATACTGACCGACAGGCCACAATTTATACACTCCTTCCATTACCCATCTAATGTACTATTTGGCCTCGGCCAGCTTCTCAGCTTGTCAGTGTTCTTTTCTAAGTTTGGTGACTCAAATGTATACTTCTGAGAGGTCTAAACCCTTTGTGGCCCTTTGTTTTGATTGTTTTGGTTTTTCCATTTATTTTTACTATCAAACATGTGTGCCTTAGCCAGAAGCTATATTTGCAGTGCTAGCATGACAAGTAAGGCATTGTGCAAGTGCACAGATGTCAGGGCTGGCAGAAGCATTTCAAGCGGGAAGAACAAACCAGATGCAGAATATGTATTTGTTCTGATGAGGGTAAATTGCTACCTCCCCCACAAAGGAAAGGGTCTAATATAATCCACCTGCTACTAGATGTTTGCCTGATGAGGGACCAGTACCATCCAGGGGCTCATCTCTTTGGATATGATCAAGCACTTGGCAGTAGCAGTAGCCTAATCAGCCTTAGTGAGGGAAATTTCAGGTTATTGAAACCACGGGCAATTCTCATGTTCTGCGACCAGGATACCTGTGAATGAGACTCAGATCTGCATACCTTTTATCTTGTCTGCCTAATGACTGAGAATCTCCTCTGCCTGCAGTGATTTCTGTTTGAAGAGGCTTTACATGGGTCAAAAATACTTTCATGCTTTGTGTGCATTCCAAGCGGTTATTTGCATACCTCTTTCCTAGACCTCTTAGTTATTAATCTAATTTTGTGCTTTACAAGTTCCTGACCATCTGACCAAACTATGAGCCACTGTATTTAAACCAGTCTCTGACCATCTCTTAGTCCCTGTACACCTCTCAGTACAGACAAAGACAACCAACCAAATATTTGTTAGATTTTCTTCCCCTGGGAAGGTTTCACATCACCACTGTTATTTAGGAATAGTTTTGATTGGGGTTGTAGTGCCACATGTGTCCACGTCCAGTTAGTGCCAAGGACTTGCTTAGTCAGATTTATGGTTTATAAAGATCATTCTGTCATAGTAAAAAATGGATTGGAGGAGGCATTCGCATTTTCAACATATGGAACAATGGTGCCTTGAGCCAAAGCGATGGCAGTGAGGATTTAAAGAAACACAGTGAGCTAAAGCTCTTGAGAATGAAGGATTCTGTGTGCATTTGATACCACCTGTCTGATTACTAGTTTTTACTAGTTCTACATTACTAAGCATCAGGGAAATGTGAGTCAAAATCACAATGAGATATTGCCTCACACCTGTCAGAATGACTATCATTTAAAAAAAAATCAGCAAATACAAGTACTGGTGAGGGTGTGGAGAAAAGGAAACCCCATACACTGTAAGTGGTATCGTAAATTGGTGCAGCCCCTGTGGAAAGAGTATGGAGGATTCCCCTCAGAATTAAAAATAGAACTTCCATACGACTCAGCAGTTCCTCTTCTGGGTAATTTATCTGAAGGAATAAAAGGACACTAATTTGAAAAGATATATGCACTCCTATGTTCCTTGCAGCATTATTTATAATAGCCAAGATATAGAAGCAATCTAGGTGATCAAGAGATGAATGAATGAAGAAGATATATTATGGCATGTATATATATGTCATGTGACAACATGATTGGAATTAGAGGATATTATGCTACATGAAAACCACATAATTTCACATAAATGGAATCTAAAAAAATCAAAACAGAAACAGATACATTTTCACAGAGGGAAAGGAGGAAAGCATGAAAATAAAATTTAAAAAATAGCTGCATTCTGGATTTTATATTTCATACAAAAAACCCCAAATTTACCTAATCTATACATTTCATTATTGTATAGCCTTTAACATGTAAGTCTAAAGCCCTGGCTGATTTGAAGTTTAGAGACATGTGAATGGGGCCATATGAGCTAATCTCTTGCCTCAGTAATGCTGTGTAATGAACACCAAGCTTTAGTAGCATGCAACAATAGCATTTATAGCACATGTCTAGGCTGGTCAGAGAGGCAGCTCCAGTGATCTGGGATGAGCTCAGGCAAATATCTGAAGTTTGGCCAGGACAAATAGGATGACTGGGATCTACTCCACGGGCCTCTCATCATTTAGCTTATAGCTCACACAAGTTCCCATGGAGATTTAGGTGTGCAAGAGAGAGAGGAAAAGCAAGTTCAATTTCACATGCACTTTTCTGTCTTCTGTTTGCATCATGTTTGCTGAAATAACAATGGCCAAAGCAGATCTCGGATCTAAGCCCAGAATCAGAGTTGGAGGCAGGAATTGCAATATCACCCACCAAAGAGTATAACTACAAGAAACCAGAAATCAGATACTTCTGCTATCTACCACTAGCAATATGTGTGAAGAGCATGTCATAAAAATGTCTTTTCTCACTCAAGAGACCCTGCATCCGGGCAGGCTGACAGGAAAAACCGAAGGGTGGTTCAACTCATGGTTATGAGACTCCACACATGAAGAGAAGTCCAGAAAGTGGGATCTGGAGAGCTTGAGACTCATTGATCTCAGGAAGAGTGACAACCTATAGCTGCCCCATATTCTCTGAGGAACTGGGACTAGAACTCAAAAGAGATGAGATAATGTTAACCAAAGGAGCCGCTGAGCCCAGAAAGCCCCTACCTTTGAATATGATTAATAGTCTCATCTCCATATGTAATTTAGTTTATGCTTAAAAATATTTTTAGCAGAGTTTTTTTTTTAATCATCCAATATGCTCCGGTTAACCTCTGAAGAACATATTTGTGCACATGGAAAGCACATGATGTAATGAAGGGTGGTGGTGGCAGCACAGACTCAACTAGCGATCTGGGGAAACCGAGGCAAACTGGGTCGTGGGGAGTAACTTGAGGGGAAACCGAGGCGAACTGGGTCATGGGGAGTAACTTGAGGGGAAACTGAGGTGAACTGGGTCGTGGGGAGTAACTTGAGGGGAAACCGAGGCGAACTGGGTCATGGGGAGTAACTTGAGGGGAAACCGAGGCGAACTGGGTCGTGGGGAGTAACTTGAGGGAGGGTTTTGAATGCAACTCTTTGGCCAGCAGGAGCGCTTTCTTCTCAATTACCATCAAGTTATATTAAAGGTAATTAAACATTTTTATAGTTCGTGGCCATAAAAACAAATTATGAGGGTAATTTTTCATGCAAAAGATTAGTGAGTAGACTGTGATGAAGAAGATATGACTCCATTTGCCATGCAGTTTAGTTATTAAACTTTTACCACTGTGGAGTGCGTTGTTATGGTTTTGATGGTAATATTTTTGCAAGATCAATCTGGCAACTCCAGGAAGGACGTATCATTCAGACATAACAGTTAGGATGATGAAGTTTTTATAGCAGTACCAGGAAAAAATAGATGCCTCGACCAATATGGTCGTATTTAAACAGAAAAAATGGACAGATGTGGAAGTCACTGCAAAAACAGAATAAGTGATAGTGTGATGCTAACTTCATGCTCCAAGCTTAATCTACAAACTCCAATGCACAATTATTGAAAGAGTTCAAGGACTTTCAACAGCAGCTATTTCTATTACAGTGGAAGAGATTTTTTAAACAGGAACAAAAATGTTTCCTAACTCTGGCTCATGAGTTCATTTTTATACTCTGCCCAATTCTGCATTGAGTGCACTTAATAAAATTTAATCTCTTTAGATTCGATTCTTTCTATCAAGAAAAATGAAAATTATTTAGGCAATGTAATCACCATAATAATTATAATATATTAGAATTACATAGATCCTCAACACTCCAGATTATTTTTTACTACTACTAGTAATGTTATCTTGTGCTAGACAATGTCAGACATGACCACTGTTTTTTAATATAAGAGAAAATGATAAAATGTACATATTTTATGACTATGCTATGTGTTGAGGACTTGTGTTCTTAGCCTGGGTTTGATATGTTAAGTGCAAATAGTACAATGCAACTGCCTTTTCTGGAACTTAAGCTTTGTCTTGACTGAATATAAAACAGAGTACCCCTTTTTCTTTTGATTTAGGGTACACATTGCTGGAAGAATTTAAGGTTTCAATGAACATTTGAGGCTGAACTCGTAAAAAAGTGTGCAATGGCTTGCTCATTTCTTGCCTTTTTGTTCTTTCTCTTACAACTGCCAGAAGTGGTCATACTCACAATAAAATATAATTGGACAATTATGTTTTGCAGATTTATAAAAACTCTCACTTGTTTGTCTTAAAGATCAATATGGTCTGCAAATATAAATTTCAAGCCATTGTTTTAAATGTCAAGCTGCTAGTTTTCTCCAGTGAGTTGAATGATTTAGTTGTACTGGATGCTAGATAGAAAATTTACTCTCCAGAAACCACCTCAAGAGTTTACTTTGTAAGATACAAGAATGCTCTCTCCTGGGAGCACATCACAAAAGCTAAAGGTGAAGGCTGAAACTATTTTTCCTGAGGGACGTGTTTGAGAGCCAAAGCTTCCTCTCTCCCCCAAGTCCTTTCCAAGTTCTGAGACTCAGGAGAAAAACAAAACCACAGGAAAATATTATGCTTGTCATGTTTCCATTAGTCTGTACAATCTCTGTTTTTCTGGAGTGGACATGACACCAAAAACATTTCAAGAGGGAAATAATATCTAAAGATGGGACTTTTCTGAAAATTCTTTAATGCAAATGGCAAATAACTGTATAAGAACTGTGCATGTTCATACCAATACCCAAAGATCTATGTTTTACTCCCAAGTACTTCTCAAACTCAATCATGATGCTCTGGGGCAAGAGAGAGGAGGGAGGCTGTACAAGATTGTGTGAAGAGGAGGCAGTTTCCTCCCCCAGAAAACCAACCCTTTATTCCTCAAACCATGGAAATTCAACTATGTGCCAGGCCCTATGCTGGGTCCTCAGGAATTATCTTAATATACCAGGACTTCCACAACAAAATGCCACAGACTGGATGGCATGAACAACAGAAATTAATTTTCTCACAGTTCTGGAGGCTGGAAGTTCAAGACCAAGATGCTGACAAAGTTTTCCTCTGAGAGCCATAAAGGAAGGCTCTATTTCAGGCCTCTCTCCTTGGCTTACAGACAACGGCTCTCTTGCTGCCTCTTCACGTGGTTGTCCCTCTGCGTGCTCATACGCCGAGTGAGTGTGTCTTTGTGTGACTAAATTTTTTCTTCTTATGAAGAAACCGATCAGAACGGATTAGTGCCCAGTTTAATGGCCTGATTTTAACTTAATCACCTCTTCAAAGGCCCTATCTCTAATACAGTCACTTCAGAGGTACTGGGGATTAGGGCTTCAAAATATGAATTGGGGGTGTACACAATTTAGCCCGTCGCAGGAGTCAAATGCACATAAATCTGATCCCTACTATCAAAGCCACACAGGGAAAGGCTTCAGTTGCTCAGTACATATATTCTAAGCACAAATGTTTTAGGATAATATTTTTTAATGGATTATATGAGTTAAGAAAGGAACCCATGCTCTCACCACAAATGACAACCATAGCAATGTTTGTTAAATAAAAATGAATTTGTGTTAAATGGAATCATTATGAGGCAGATAATCTAGTTTAATTATATATATATTTTCCAATCAGAGGCTTCAGAGCCCATGGACCCAGAACTGAATAGGAGCTGGAATGTCCTGCCAGATCCACTGTAGCTAAGTATGAAAAATCTCACCAAGTGGCATTGTGTAGATGACTTAGTGAGAAAATATAAGGAGTTGCTTACTGGATTATGGTTGTGTTTGCCTGTTCCGTTTAAGTGACATTGACAAACATTTAAGAACTCAAGGATTCAGGTCCAGAGCAAATAATTTTAGCACTAGATGTTCCACTCACAAAAATATTCACTAGCCTCTGACAGTCTTTTGTTTAGAATATTTTTCATAAGGTGATCAACCAAACTAATGGTGAGAAAAATATTTGATTGTATGGATGTGAGCTGAGGAATTCTTCAAAAAGTTCAATCTAATAAATAAATAAATAAATAAATAAATAAATAAATAAAATCCATCTCAGAGATTAATGTCATTGAAATAATTGTCATTTTTCTCATTTACACAGACCTTACATTGAGTGTTATTCCAGTGCTATCACTTAAACAAATTCAATTTTCTTACTATTAAACATTTACATACTTCCACTTCACTCTCTTAGCAACCTATTTTATTTTATTATTTTATTTTATTTTATTTTATTTTATTTTATTTTATTTTATTTTATTTTATCTTATTCTATTTTTTTAAATATATGTTTATTGATTTCAGAGAGAGGAAAGGAGAAGGAGAGAGAGAGATAGAGACATCAATGATGAGAGAGTCACTGATTGAGCCCGCAACCGGGCATGTGCCCTGACCGGGAATCGAACCCGATCGCCTGGATCCCAGGTCAGTGCTCAACCGCTGAGCCACGCCCCACTGGGCCAATTTTATTTTTTACAATCATACTTTCTCCGCTCAAATCCTATCCAGAGGAGACACGTGGAAAGCAGTAAGAGGCTACTATGATGGGGTAGATGTTGATGTCCTGGCTTGGCTTTGCCACCTACTACCCATGTATAACATTTCTTATTCTCAGTGACTTTTGTGCAGTCTGGTGTACCAACACTTCACAGAGTCATCATGAAATCTGAAGACATTGTACTTGGAAAGTGCACTTGGAAATCCCATACCAGTTGAATAGTGTTCACTACCCGGGATCTCATTTTTTGGTGATCTTAATATTGAAAGTCAATTATTTATTTATTTATTTTTAAATTTCATCCAAGGACTTTTTTTTTCTTTTTCATTTCTTTTCAGAGAGAGTGGAAAGGAGAGAGAGAGAGAGAGAGACATTGATGTGAGAGAGACACATTGATTGGTTGCCTCTCACAGCACTCTGACTGGGCCAGGAATTGAACCTGCAACCAAGGTATGTGCCCTTGGCCTTCACTCCTCTGGCCGATGCTCTAACCACTGAGCAAAATTGGCTAGGGCTGAAAATCAATTATTTTTAAATCAGTTTAAGAAAGACACTTCATAAAATGTAGGTATGGGTTTCATGTTAAGAAAACTTTAGAAAGTGTCTTTGCTTACTTCCTAACCCTGACTATACACTAGATAAAACCATAAAATGTCTTTTCCTTCTAGATGACTCTTCTTATAAGGAACCAAAGTACATTTCTGTTCTAGAGTACAGTAATACCAGTAGTACACACACTCACACAAGAGACGCATTTCCTGTGATTCAAGGATCTTAAACTGTAATGGTCAGCAGGGCCCATTTTGTGGTACATGTTGAGCTGTAGGCTACAGGTGGCATCTGTTCCCACTCCATGCGCACATTACTTTGAAGTAGATAGCCACAATGTGTATCAAGTTGATATAAAAAAAACAACAACCCTGCTCGTGCCACTTGTTTACTTCCCGTTTCTTTTTTTATAACACATTAACAGGAAAGCCAAATGCCATAGCCACTGGCAGTTGTGTCTGACTGTGCAAGGTCTCCCTGATGTCAGCTGGTACCCAACCTGACACTATGCCAAATGTGTCATCTTGTGTGTGTGCATCAGGATCAAGGTCAGCAGCATACAACAGATGACCTCTGAAATGTGCTAATGTTTATCGATTGATTTTGGAAAGCAGAGTCAAGCTATCCTTCATTAAGTGTCCTGTCCTTAAGCAGTGTGGCATGAAATAGGCTGAACAGAACAAGGTTTCTTATATAACCTGCCTCATTACGCTGTAGGGCTGTAGGTTGGCAACAGGTCAGACAGGGCACCTGGCAAGTTTCCAAGCACTCCAACTTGTATAAGCCAGTTTAGCTTATAAAGTTATTCATACAATCACTTACTAATTTTCCATATTTTTTCGATGTATATTTACTGATTTGAGGCTATAAAATCTAGGCAGTATATAAAGTGGCATGCCCACCTTGTGGAGGTACAATAATTACCATGTGAAAAAAACATTCTTAATACCTTTCAACAAAATATGGATGACACTGAGCACACTGAGGAAAACTGAACAGTAGCCTCAAATGGTTCAGCTGCCTGCAGTCAGTTACACTTCCCAACCATGGCTGTGGAGAATATTACAGGCCTCATTTCCAAATCCCAGTTATTTATTTAAGAAAAACATCTTAGGTGATGTACACTGCCTCATAAACCCTGTCTACACACATGCCTATATGTACACGTGTTCATGTGTACACATCAGGTTAAATTAATTATTGGTTTAGTTACGACTCTCAGATATTTAAAATTTAAGCAAATTCATGCTTAGAAATACGATGTATCAAAAACTGTACTAATTTCTAAAGAGAAATATAATGAGGGGCTTCCTCAAAGGATCATTATCTAGAGAGAAGACAAAACACATGTACTCTAATTAACATTTAAAAATGTAAAGATATTGTCATAAAATGTCACTAGTACCACTACTCTCAGGGTCATGTGGATATGCAGAGCAAAAATGGTCACTGATTCATGACACATTTGAACCTCATCAATAGAAACATGTATGAATTAGAATTTCCTTTAACCTCCGTTTTCTAAATTGAATTTAGGGTTTGGCTCTAATCCTTACTTTCGATCATTGTTTTGATAACTAATATTTTTGGCAATGGTCCTTTGCAACTGTTGACTTCCATGATCCCCATGACCATCCATATGTCTTACTCCTTATGTCAGTAACTTTATATGTAGGACCTTATCATCCAATTGTATTTTGCTATTTCTAAGGTCTCAAATTTGTTGTCAATGTTTCACACCACAATTCCCTCAATATCCACCTCGGCCATAACCTCTTATTCAGATAACCCTTAAAATATGGACTACTTCACTTATGCTTGTATGTCTCCATTGTACATTCCCTCCTACGCTTCATTTTAATTCTCTAACAACATACTGAATATTTCCCCTTAGATAACCTGTGGTCCTTCCATACAGCTAAAGTTCAACTCAAACCCCTCCCCCCCAAAGAGGAACTTTATTTCAAAATTCTCTAAGTGTTTTACCTCTGCACTAGTCATCTTAGAATATTCTAAGAGTTTTTGTGCTGTTTTCATACTCAGAAACAATCACTGGTTCACCACTTCATTCCTAATACAAAACTCTTGCATTTATCTTTACTACGTCTAAGTTGAAACACCATCATCTGAGTTCAGTATCACTTTGACTTATTTCATTAACATTCTAATTGGTCTCTGTTCTCTTCCTCTGCAATTTATTTGGCACTCTGTTGCCAGTTTTATCTTCTTAATATAGTTTTCCACTGCAGAAAATCTTCGGTGACCTTCTACTCTAACCAGACTGATTTATTCATTGTATATCCATCATACCACGCACTTTGTCCATATGTACGTTAGGGGTTACATTATTTCACTCTCCTGAAATGCCCGTTCCTTTTCTCTTAATCTATCTGAACTTTATTTATCTTTTGTTCCTCAGCTGACGTCCATTTCTTCCAGAAAGCTTTCCATAGTCATGTCAGATTTCACTAAAGTTTCTCTTCTTTAAATAATGTATTCAGGGTGTAACCATGTAAATGTTGCATGTGTCTTATATCCATCAGAGACGACAAGTTGAATGTTCTCACTTCTGTTGAGCATCTACTACTCAATGTCAGTGTGTAATTCAAACCAAGCACATCCTATTTTCATTTTTCCATAGATCAATTTATTTAATATATTCAATGAATTACTTTGGTACTGAAGTATGAAGTATATATTCCCCTGTATTAGGGGCTGGACTGTATCTCACCAAAATTCATATGATAATATCCTAACTCCCAGTACCTCAGAGTGTGATTGTATTTGGACACAGGGCTTTTAAAACAGTAATTAAGGTAAAATGGTTGGGCCCAAATCAAATCTGATGGGCATCTTTATAAGAGAGAATAGGACACAGACAACACACAGACTGAGAGGCAACCTTAGGAGAAGACAGTGGGAAGGTGACCATCTGAAAGATAAAGAGAGACCTGAGAACCAAGCCAACCCTGTCTAAACCTTAAACCTTAGACTTCTAGCTTCCAGGACTCTGAAGACACAGGTTTCTGCTGTTAATGCCCCCAATCTGTGATATTTGTTATGGCAGCCCCAGCACATTAATATCCTTTTCATAATTATTTATATACTATATTTACTTATGAGGTTCTATGAAACTCAAATATTAACATAAATAATATAAGTATTAATATGACAGCATACATGGATATCTGATTTGGTGGGCGAATATTACATTTTTTAAAGGCTATCCAAATTATCCTAAACAGCTAAACCTTGCATCCAAATGTGACTCAGAAAGTCAGCATCTAAAGTGAAATAGAAATATATTCAGTACTTTAAATCCATATCATTTAATTTTGTTTAGCATTATATTTAATTTCTTTTCCTTTAGAAGCAACAATTAAGTTACTTTAGTCTTTTCTGTTCCTTTGAATTTAAATGCCCCTAAACTGTCACAAATAGTTAGCAAAAATTTAACACTTCTTTCCTGGGCTTATTCAAAATCTAGACTAGACAGAGTAGAAACTGTTTGAATGATGGTCCAATTTCTTCCTGAAATAAAGAGTCATTGCGTAGATCAGAAATGTGCAGAGATATTTTTTCTTCCCAAGGCTACAACTACTGCTCTGGGGATTTGTATAAACACTCAAAATGTCAAGACTCATTTAAGCAGAAGCAAAATATACCTGCTATTTGGGTTGACATCTGTGCTGACCATTTCTTACTATAAGCAACAGCTGGAGTAATAATTTTAAATATAAAGTCTTAAAAATCCATGGAATTCAATTCATCTTATTTTTATAAGTTAGTTTTTAAGATTGCAAATTTTACTTATTTTTATAATTATAAACATAAGTTTAAAAGCATGGTCCTAAAATGGGACTTAGCTTCGATGAGAATATAAAAACGTATCTCTCCTTTGCTCTGTTTATGTACCTGCTTTAACCCTTTTATTCTTCAAAGAAAAACTTATAAGGAATCCAAAGTCTTACAGGATGGATTTCCTGAGAAAAACTTTCCAGTGTGGAAATTTGCATGCAGGACCTTTATTAGATTAACCCTCGTGGGGCAGTAAAGAAAGCAGTGTGAAGCAGAGGAGCTGACCAGAGATGCAGTCAGCTGCCTTGGCTGAATCCTTGGTAAGCTCTGGAGCCAAGCAGGTTTTGCAGTCATTCTACCTCTACCTTGTCAGATATTGGTTAGATGCTACCTGTGGAAGAAGGCAGAGTTTTGGGTGAAGTGACTCTCTTCAGCAGATGGCAATTTGGGAGGACTCAGCTGAGACTTGTCACCTACCGACATTTCTAGAATCTAGAGGAATGAATGCCTCGGTCTTAAAGGTGAAACATCATACTTATAAACCGCAGCATCCACTATAGTATGACATGAATGAATGTCATATATTGGTCAAGTATTTTCAGGTAAATAATGTTCACTGTTATGACACTCAATTTCCTTCTTTGAAACTGAGACTATTAATACTTCTCAGGCTTTCTTATAGTAATTTTGTTAAGAGAAAAATGCAAATGAAAATTATTTGGGACATAAAAGATCAGTGCTAAAATATATGTTAGCAATTATCTTGGCCCATTTTCTTATTGTACAGCTAAAGAATTGAAGCCTAATATGTATATGTATGTGTCTATATACACACACACACATATATATATGTATGTGTGTGTGTGTATATATATACACACACGTATATAATATATATATACATACATACATACATATGTGTGTGTGTGTGTGTGTGTGTGTGTGTGTGTGTGTGTGTATATATATATATATATATATATATATATATATATATATATATTACTGTTTCCTGGGCAGTTTTAGCAATTTATATTTATTGCCTCGTGTAATTCTTACTATGACCCTTCAAGAAAATACACAGACAGGGGTCATGTGACTTGATCAGAGTCACACAGTTGGGGGCAGGACACAGCACTGATGATGTCTCACCCCAGTGGCTATGTGCCCTCTCAACCATTGGAAGGTACTGCTTGTGATGAGATGGCGGTCATTGGGAGATTAGTAGCCAGGTCTTCAACTTTCTGAAATGAAGTTAATTTAACCTATACTTGGAGGCCATGGCAGACTGTAAAGCAGAAAAAGCAAACCGGCAACCAGGGGATGGAACACACCTTGACAGGTTGGGTCTCTATTTTGCAGTTTTTTAAAGATCGGTTTGTTTTGCTCCCCTCAGCGCTTTATAATGTAAAGTGACTCCTCGGCCGTTATTCTTAGTGCCTTCCCGAGCACTTTAGCACCTACAACCTTGTGCCACATATAGATTAACTTTATGCAACTGCATTCCCAGCCTGGCCTGGTTAGGCACTAAAGTTTGCAACCCAAAGCTAGCCATATGTAGATGATGATGATGATGATGATGATGATGATGATGATGATGATGATGGGGGAAAAATAAGTAGAAGGTGGAGGAAATAGAGGTGGTAGGAAAGGACAAGAGGAAAGGGTGTAAAAGAGGAAGAAAAAGGGGAAGTAAAGGTACAGAATAATTGATAGTTTATAATAATAATATAAAGAATAGTACCTAGTATAGTCTTTCATAATTAAATAGCCTCTTGGTCCTCTCTACAAATCTCACCTGATATACAATTTTAGAGGAGTGCCGTTATTTTTTCCCCAGATGTAATCTGGTTAAGTGAATTAATGTTCTCAGGAAGACTTATGATTTGATGGGAACAAAACATCCGCATACTAATACAAACAGATATGCGGTAGGGGGTGCAGAAAGAAGGGAAGGCACGTCCAAATCATGAAAATACAAATATTTTCTTTTGTATTTAATGAGGAGAGAAATGCCCAGGAAAATCAGAGATATATTGTTTCACGTATTATGTTTCATGTAGAGAATACAGAAACAAAAGCCAAACATTTTCGATACTGCAATAAATGCAAGAAGAGGCTGCAATTAGCACATACGAAAGAGATACAAGTCTCAGATGGCCAGGGAAGGCTCCCCATAGGCAGTAAAATCTAAACTAATTTTAATAACTACCAGTAACTGATCAGTTGAAGAAAGGGAAAAGAGCCCATTAGGGATCAGGAATAGCATATAAAGTCATAAGGAACATGAAAAATATAAATAGCCTATACAGATACAAATACATGTGAGATTGCCAACAGAAAGACAGGCACTGGCACGGAGCTGCCAGGACCATAGTGCCCAGGGAGTGCCCATGGAAATGCGGCCACACAAGGAAGAGCATAGCGGGGAGGCAGCGAGAGCAACATCTCACGGGCCTACTGCCAACCCTCTCACCAGCGGGGCCCGCATCCAGCTATTTTTGAGACTCTTTATTTCCAGGGTCTATTAATTCCCTTGTTTTCCGCTTAAGCTAGTGAGAGGCAAGTTACGCTTGAAGTCAGGAACCTCGCCAAATAATAGTCATGTTCCCTATAGCAACTGATTTAAAACATTTTTAGAAATTCATGTCTTATGTGAGCCTTCATGCTACGCAGAGCAGCACCTTGCACACAGCACCTTGTATCTCACATACCTTACACATATACCTCATAATACACACACACACACATGCACCTTCCCTGAAGACCAGTATTGTAAGAATTGGTCAGAGCAGTTCTGCTTAAAGCTGAGCTGAATAGGACACAAAGAAAGGCGGGGGTGGGGGGGTGGGGGGGGGTGGAAGGGGCCCAGAAAAAGCAGTGGGAAAATTCTATGAACATCTAACCTGCTTACGTAGGGGTTGTATCTCATCCCTAATGAAGAGATTTTTTTGAAAAATCTGCCAAAATGTGACCATTTACACTCAGACAGCTTTCATTTCTAGCGCTAACTACACAATTTTTAGATATTTTGTTCTCTGATGCATTTCTTATATAATTTTCCAAATGGTCTATTTGGCGACATGTAAGTTTACTGCTATATGGATCCAGACAAAAATGTGGTAAGAGTTTCAGTAATCTGTTTGTCCACTGAAATGTGATGATGTATTTATGTGGATGAAGAACAGAGAATAATTAAGCTTTGAGCTCTTAAATAAATCAATAATAAAAATTCTATTTAGTTGACTTAAATTTGGGCATACTAGGAAAAAACAATGCATTTGCATTGTTTTTAGAAGTAAAATTATTGTACCAGGAAATTTTCAATAACTTTACTTTTTTTTAATTAAAAATGTTTAATTCTATACTTTTGCAAAAGAGGCAATTGTATACTGAAAATTCTCTAGTATTAAAACGGGTTAGAATCCTCTTTTCATGTGCTGCTTTAGAATATCAAGGACCTCCACAAACCACTCATATGACACTCCCCCCCTCTGTTACCTAAACATCAAGCCATACAGAGTTTAGAATTTGGGGGTCAGGCGACAACATAAACAGGTATTTGCTTTCCTGCTTCAAAGTATCACAAAGTGACCAACAGAAAACCATAGTCCTCACTGTTGCTATTATCAGCATATATTGGGCTCTTATGCTAAATATATTTACATACAGTAGCTTAAAACAACCTGGTGTAATAGACAATATTACTATTCTCTTTTTTATATGGCAAATCACCAGCTTAAATATGTTAAATAATTTATCTAAGGCAACACAGCTAATAAGTTGTAAAGTCACATTCCAAGCTCAATTCTATTTTTTCTCCACAATACATTAAAAAGATCACACACCATGATCAAGTGGGATTTATTCCAAGAATGCAAGGTTGGTGAAATACTCTCAAATCAATAAATGTGATCCATCACATAAACAAGTTGAAGGATAAAAGTCACATGATCATATCAATAAATGCAGAAAAATCACTTGATGAAATCCAGCACCCATTTCTGATAAAAACTCTCAGCAAAGTGGGAATAGAGGGAACATTCCTCAGTGTAATAAAGGGCATATGTGACAGACCCCCAGACAAACACAATCATGTTTTTAACCCTCACATTACAGCTTCAAATCTGTATTGAAAACGAGGAATTTGACATCTACATATAAAAAACTTCTTCTAGACATGACTCAGATACTTTTTTATGTAAAGCATGAAGAACCATCAACTTTCCCTAGCCTGTTAATACTCCACATTCAGAAGGATTAAGGAAGGCTAGGGAGCTGGTGGCCACAGGAAGCAGAGAGAGAGCACAGGGCTGTTCCTCCTTGCCTTGGTTACTACATCCAGCAGAAGCTGGGGAGAATAACAGACAAAGCTACCATGTCTGGAGTTATTTCTTCAAGAGGTCAAACACATGCCCCTACTTTCCCACCCATGCACATATATTATAGGTAAGTAAGAAAGGTATTACAGATCCAGTTTTCTTTCTTTTTTTAAATTAAATGTATTGGGGTGGCATTCATTAATAAGATTATATAATTTACAAGTGTCAAATTCAAGATGTCCCACAAAAATGTATACACACTTAAACAACTGACAGCTCAGTTTTGAAAATAAAATGTATTTTAATAAACACTGCCCTTATAATTATAATTTTGAAAATGAAATGAATTTTAATAAAGACTGCCTTTATAAACATGTGTATACATTTTTGGGACACCCTATATAATACATCACCTGTATATTGCACTGTGTGCTCACCACCCAAAGTCTAGTCTTCTTCTGTCACTGTATATTTTACCTTTACCCTCTGCAACCCCCTCCCACCCTCCTTCCCCTCTGGTAACCACCATAGTGTTGTCTGTGTTTGAGGGGATTTTTGTTTGTTTGTTTTTTGATTGTTGCTTTCTCTTTTATATCCCACATATGAGTGAGATCATATGTGTTTTTTTCCCTTTGCTTTCTTATTTTGCTTAGCATGATACTCTCAAGATCCATCCATGTTGTTGCGCATGGCACTATTTCATCTTTTCTTATGGCTGAGTAGTGTTCCATTGTATATATGTACCACATTTCTTTATCCAATCACCCATCAAAGACACTTAGGTTATTTCCATGTCTTGGCTATCATGAATAATGCTGCAGTGAATATCGGGGTATATATTTATAAATAAATATTTTCAAATTTTTTCGGTAGATATGCAGAAGAGAGATTGTTGAATCATATGATGGCTCTATTCTTAATTTTTTGAGAAACCTCCGCACAGTTTTCCACAGTGGCTGTGCCAATTTAAATTCCCACCAGCAATGTATGAGGGTTCCTTTTCCTCCACATCATCTCCAACACTTGTTATTTCTTGTCATATTGATAACAGACATTCTAACAGGTGTGAGGTAGTATCTCATTGTGGTTTGATTTGCATTTCCCTTATAGCTAGTGAGTTTAGCATCTTTTTATACATGTGTGGGCCATTTGTCCCATTGAGAAAAGTGTTCAGGCCCTCTGCCCATTTTTAATTGGATTGTTTGTTTTCTTATTCTTGAGTTGTATGAGTTCTTTATATATTTTGGACATTAGCCCCTGTCAGAGGTATTGTTTGCAAATGTCTTCTCCCATTTGTTTGATTGCCTTTCTTGTTTTTTGATGGTTTCCTTTGCTGTGCAGAAGCTTTTTAGTTTATTATTTACTTCTCTTGCCTTTGGGGTCAAATTTGGAAAGAAGAGAAGGAACAATAGACACCACATAAATACTATGGAAAGCTATATTGACCCTAAATTCAATAACCTAGAATAAATGGAAAAATTCTTAGAAATTACACCTCCTAGACTAAATCATGAAGAACTGAAAAATCTAAATTGACCTGGGCAGTGAGAAAATTAAAACAACTATCAAAAACCTCCTAAAAATTAAATGTCCAGGACTTCACTGGTGAATTCTACCAAACATTAAATTTTTTAAAAAATTATTGATTTTAGAGGAGAAAGGAAGGAAGAGAGAGAGAGAGAGATGCATTGATTTTTTGTTGTTCCACTTATTTATGCATTCATTTGTTGATTCTTGTATGTGACCTGACTGGGGTCGAACTCACAACCTTGGTGTATGGGAATGATGCTATAACCAACTGAGCTACCCAGCCAGGGCCAATTCTATCAAACATTTAGAGAAGATTTAATACTTATCCTTTTCAGACTTTTTCAAAAAAATTAAAAGGAGTGAATACTTCCTAACTCATATTGTGAGGCCATCATTACCCTGATACTAAAACCTGGCAAAGATAACACAAAAAAGAAAATTACAGACCAATATCTCTGATGAACGTAGATGCAAGGGAAATGGCATCCAATTATTATGCTAAGTGAAATAAGCCAGTCAGAGAAAGACAATTATCAGATGATCTCACTTATATGTGGAATAGAATGAGCAAAATAAACTGATGAACAAAATAGAATCAGAGGCATGAATACATGGAACAGACTGATGGAGTCAGAGGGGAGGGGGTCGAGGAGATTGGATATGAAGAAGTTGAAGAAATTAGCCAAATAACATATATGCATAGCCATGGACACAGTGTGGTGAAGGTCAGAGGGAGGGAGTGGTGGGGACTGGGTAGAGGTGGGCAAAAGTGGAAAAATGGGTGACATCTGTAATAGTGTCAACAATTTAAAAAATCCTAAACAAAATACTAGCAAATGAAATACAACAATACATGAAAAGGATACTACATCAGGATCAACTGAGGTTCATTCCAGGTATGTAAGAATAGTTCAACATATCCAAATTGATCAATGTAATATACCACATCAATAAAATAAAGGATATAAATCAAATGATCATATTAATAGATGCAAAGTATTAGACAAGCTACAACATCCATTTATAATGGAAACACTGAATAAAATGGGTATTGAAGGAAAGTACCTAAACATAATAAAGGCCATATATGACAAACCCTCAGATAATATTTTATTTAATGGTGAAAAACTGAAAGCTTTTCCTCTAAGATCAGGAACAACACAAGGATGCCCATTCTCACCACCATTATTCAACATAGTACTGGAAGTTCTAGCCAGAGCAATCAGGCAAATGAAAGAAATAAAAGGCATCCAACTTGGGAATGAGGAAATAAAATTGTCACTTTTTGCAGATGACATGATTCTATGTATAGGAAACCTTAAGGAGTCCACCAAAAAACAGTATTAAAATGAATTAACTAATACAGTAAAGTTGCAGGATATAAAATCAGTGTACATAAATCCACTGTTTTCTATATTCTAACAATAAAATTTCAGAAAAAGAAATAAAAGAAACAATTCTGTGTGCAATTGCAACAAAAAGAATAAAATACCTAGGGATAAAAGTAGCAAAGGATGTGAAGAACCTGTACACTGAGAACTACAAACCATTATTGAAAAAAATTAAAGAAGATGCAAAGAAATGGAAAGACATTCCGTGTTCATGGATTGTAAGAATCGATACACTTAAAATGGTCATATTACCAAAAGCAATATACAGACTTGATGCTTAATCCCCATCAAAATCACCATGGCAATTTTTAAAGAAATAGAACAAAAAAATTATCAAATTTGTATGGAACCACAAAAGACCCTGGATAGCCAGAGCAATCCTAAGAAAAAGAACAAAGCTAAGGGCACCACCCTCTCTGACTTCAAATTATACTACAGAGCTACAGTAGTCAAAACAGCATGGTATTGGTAGAAAAACAGACACACAGAACAATGGAACAGGATTGAGAGCCCTGAAATAAACCCACGTGCACATGAGCAATGAATTTTGACAAAGGAGCCAAAAGCATACAATGGAGAAAAGACAGTCTTTAGAAAGCTACATGCAATATGATAAAGGCAAATTCAATTTTATTATTTAACATATTTGACTTACAAAAATCAAGTTATTCACTCAACTCAGTCTTGAAAAACTTAAAATATTAATGTGTTGTATTGCATTAGTCAGCTGCTAATACAATAACAGTGACCACCACAAAATGCAGTAAAGTAATAATAACCATCTATTACCCCCTTTACAGATTTGCAGGTTTGCTGTGCATCTGCTGTTTAGCTAGGGCTGCTTCTCTTCACATACCTCATTCAAGGGCCCAGGCTGGGAGTATCAGCTGTCTGAGCATGTTTTCATGTAAGAGGTGGGATACCGACAGAGGGCCAAAAGAAACACCTGACACCTGTTAATAGGAAAACTCAGAATTGGCACATTGTCAATTCCACATATATTCCATTGGCCAGAAAAGTCACATTGTCAAGTAAAAATATATCAATGAGGGAGAAATGTATTTGTCCCAAAGCTGAAGAAGTGGGCAGTAAATATTTGAAGACTGAAAATCCAAGGTATCACATCCACTCATTTCAAAATTAAATAAATAAACAAAAGCCTTCTCTAGTTCTGAATCACTGTCTTCTTTGTTGACTATATTTTCAGCCATGCTAATCTCATGCCTGGAATCCCTTTAACCACTTGTTCTGCCTGATAAATCCCTACATCTCTTCTGCAAGATTATGCTTGAATGTCACCTCATCTGCAAAGCCTTTCCTAACCCACCCAGTAAATTTTTATGTGTAAACTGACATTTATATGTGTCGCTATTAAAAGACACATGCACACACACACACAACACAGATACAGATTTTAAAGATTTAATGCAGGTTTTTTTTTTCTTTCTCCCCCCCCCCCATCACCCTCTGTTCTCCCATCTCCTTCCCTCCCTCTTCCCTTCCTTCCCTCTTTCCATCCCCTCCCCTCTGTGTCTCCTTCTCTCCTTCTTTCTCTTCTTTTCTTTTCTTCTTTAATAACCTTGCAACAGATGTTGAGACTTCCCATTAATATTTACGGTTCTCTTCATTCTGGACACATGGTAGAGATACAATTAGTTCTCTGTCCCTGGAAGTTAAGCATAGCCATGTGGCTTTGTGTTGCCCAATAAAACATGTGCAAAGTTCAGTGCATCTTTCAGGCAGATGATTTTAAGAGCTGGTGCGTAATTCCTCATCTTTCCCTGAAGCAGTGAAAACCAACAGATCCAGATGATAAAGCTTCCCTCACATAAAGTCCCCAGATGAGGACATTGTGGAACAGAATCCCCCAAGGACATATCGCATATACAAAGTATAATTTTAAAATATACCTCTGTTAGTTTAAGACCCTGAGATACTGGATCATTACCACGGTGTAAACTAGACCATCTTAATTGATACCGACTCTTCGTTTTTTATTATTTTTTAAATCACTTTTTTTTATCTTTCAGTTACAGTCGACATACATTACATTAGTTTCAGGTGTTCAAAGTCATATCCTATCAAAAGTTCTCAAGACATTGTGATAGGGAGTCCATTTCCATGAGGACACTGACAAGGATGCCTGTAAGCCCTAGTGCCCATATAACACTTTGATGGTATGAAATACAATTTAACATATATAGTTGGCTCAAATGGCAGCTCCATTTTTAATTTTTTGAGGAAACTCCACACTGTTTTCCATAGTGGCTGCACCAGTCTGCATTCCCTCCAGCAGTGTACTAGGGTGCCCTTTTCCCCACACCCTCGCCAGCACTTGTTTTTTGCTGATTTGTTGATGGCAGCCATTCTGGCAGGTGTGAAATGATACCTCACTGTGGTTTTAATTTTCATTTCTCTGATGATTAGTGACTTTGAGCACTTTTTCATATGTTTCTTGGCCATCTGAATGTCTTCTTTGGAGAAGTGTCTATTTAGGTCCTTTGCCCAGTTTTTAATTGGATTAACTTCCTTTTGTTAAGTTTTATGAGTTCCTTATGTATTTTGGATATTAACCCTTTATCAGATGTGTCATTGGAAAATATATTCTCCCATACAGCGGGCTCCATTTTCTTTTTGTTGATGGTTTCTTTTGCTGTGAAGAAGCTTTTTATTTTGATGTACTCCCATTTGTTTATTTTCTCCTTTGTTTCTCTTGCCCTAGGAGATGTATCGACAAACATATTGCTATGAGAGATGTCTGAGATTTTGTTGCCTATGTTTTCTTCTAGGATTTCTATGATTTTATGTCTTACTTTTAAGTCTTTAACCCAGTGATCCCACTTCTAGGAATATATCCTAAGAAACAACAAACACCAGTCAGAAAGAACTTATAAACTCCTCTCTTCATAGCAGCGCAATTTACAATAACTAAGATCTTGAAACAGCTCAAGTGCCCATCAGTAAATGAGTGGATAAAAAAGCTGTGGTACATTTATACCATGGAGTACTATGTAGCTGTTAAAAAGAATAATCTCTTACCCTTTGGGGCAGCATGGATGGACCTGGAGAGTATTATGCTAAGTGAAACAAGCCAGTCAGAAAAAGACAAGTACCACATGATCTCACTCATATGTGGAATGTAATAAGCAAAATAAACTGATGAACAAAATAGAAGCATGGAACAGACTGAGGGATTTCAGAGGGAAGGGAAAGGTAGGGGATTGGGAAGGGAGAGATTAATCAGAGACTTTATGTGCTTATATGCATAACCTATGGACAGAGACATTGGTACGGGGAAGGTCTGGGGGTGGGGTGGATGCGGGGTGGAGAAGATCAATGGGAGAAAAAAAGGGGACATTTGTAATACTTTCAACAATAAAGATTTTTAAATATATATATATGTGTGTATATATAATAAAAATAGAATACATAGTTGGCTGCTCTAGAGAAAAAAATTAAATTTTTAAATTATTGAACTCATATAATCACTAAAAATAAAAATGTTACAAAATGCTTATCCCTTCAAATTAGGTTAAATTTCAAGTGAATCAGTCATTACAAAAATTAATTTTTATGTGAACATTTTAGTAAAATGTTTTTAAATAACTAATTTTATATGTTTGTTTTTAAGGAAACTGAGTTTAGGTAAAATGGCTTATTATTTTCATTTATCATCAATGCCCATACTCTGTATGAGAAGCATATATCCAATTTGGCAATTAGTTAATCAATTTTACCTCAGCAATTCATCTATCCCAAGATATTGAATAAGTCTAGTGTTAGATGCACTTTGAAATTATTTAGAGCTGGTAATCTCCAAGCATTGCAAAATATACTGATTATTCCAAATACCACGAAATCCAGTCCAATAAACAGTTAAACATGTATTAATGTCTAGGCTCTAGAATATTCAGCTGCCATTGGTTTGAACAGAATATCTGTAGATTTAAGCTTTCATACACTATGTATGTGTTTTTTTCTTAAATAAAATAATACAAAAAGAGCAATAAAAAACAATATTTGTTGAACTAATTGCATGAGCAGGAAAAAAAGGACCTCAAGGACATAATCCAATATCTGGAAAATGGATGTGGTGTCAAAGGCTTCGGAAGCCAAAATGCTAAAATGTATCCTCAAGGTTAGAGGAGGTTAATTTGCAGGACTGGGCACATCGCCCTGGTGGACAATGATTTTCAGTAATGATCCTTCAGAAAAACACCTGCAGGTACTTGCCTTGAAGCATAAATATGACCTTAGAGGACAGTGTCTCTTCCTTTCTAAGCATTAGACTTATGGGGATGGGT
Source organism: Miniopterus natalensis (assembly GCF_054644295.1). Classification (NCBI taxonomy): domain Eukaryota; kingdom Metazoa; phylum Chordata; class Mammalia; order Chiroptera; family Miniopteridae; genus Miniopterus; species Miniopterus natalensis. Next base: position 17,879,892 of record NC_142091.1, read on the forward strand.
AGGAGGTCTTGTAGCGGCACTAAAGAACTACTTTGGCTTGAGAATGGGAAATCAAGGAGCTACCACTCAGAACTCATAATACTCTATCTGATTTTATTTTTTAAATAAAGAGAATGTGAATAAAGTCATTGCCTCTGGTTGAATTTCTTGAGATAATGTATGCAATGATCCAGTACTGTACTTGGAAAATCAGAGATGTTTCTGCTGGATTTCTGAAGAGCTTTGTTAAGCACTATTTGTATGTGTTTCTTTTGGAGCGAAAGAAGCACACCTGACTGAACACCCACCCCTCTCCATTCCCAGGGGTTGACATAATAGCAATGCGAAAAAATGATTTTGGTTAAGTGAATGAGAGAATAAATGGATGAATAAATGAGCCTATGAATTCGCAGGTGAGAAATAAATGCTTGTATTAAGCCACTGAAATTCTAAAGCTCATCTGTTGCTTCACTAATATTGCTCTGTTATTGTACATGGAAAGGGGCCTTACTTCCTTTAGGAGTGATACTGGAGAGGAAAAGTTGACCATACAGGAGAAAACCAGGGGTAAGACTCTAATAGAAGAAATTCAGGTTTCTTCCTGCAACACAGTCTTACAGATTCCAGATGCTTCAGCATAAATATTAAGCTCAGAAGACTGAGATAATTAGTGCTCACAAAAGGGAGACAGGAATGCTGTGAGGATGCACCTGACACTGAATAGCAGGAAGAAGACTCATTGCAGCTGTCGTTGAACTGATTATCTGAAAGCAAAGCATTGCTATTTTGTGCAAACAATATATAATACTTAGGGAACAGCAATTAGAATCAGGAGTCCTTGAATAAGTGAATGGGGCCTGATGGTGTTTACTCAATTTTACATTGCCGGGGTAGTGATTGAAAAATAATCCCTGCAAAGCACTTTGGAAATTTCACTCATAGGACATTAATGACAGACTAAACCCAAGAAGCTGGGTAAAGCAAGAGAGAATTAAGGAAAAAAAATCTCACAGCTTGTATTTATGGGGGGGTCTCCCCTGAGATCTCCCCATCATCTGTTTCCATAGTAACTCCAGGTTTCCACAAGCTTTACAGATGGCATTCATTTAATGTCAAAACACTTAGTGAAAAAATTTATTTTGTAAATAGAGTGAACTACTTGCCAGAATATTTTATACTCACTCAGCATTTACTTGTGCATTTTAACATAATACAAGCACTAATGCGTAGCAATAATTTACTGGGCATTGCTTGTCCCAGAATGAAACAGTTAAAAGTAATCTTTTAGCACCTCAATGCTGATGCCAGATCAGTTCCCAGAGCTCTGTAACATAAGGACATACTATTGACATATTACAAGCTAGATCTGTGGACACAGCAGCTGCTCTCCTTTGAATTTTCTCCTTTTGTGTAAATTGGAAGCACAAGGATGTGATGGTAACCACAACCAATCCTGGTGTGACTTAAATTATTTTCCCTAAGCCAATCTCAGATACATTTAGTTTGGTGTAGGAAAATCATATTATTTATGACTAACATGATTCCTTAACCTTTTTATACAATTACCATGCAGCACAATCTCAAGAATGTACTTTATTACCTATATCTTCCCAACTCTGACACATTTTACTGGGTTACAATAGCAAATTTGTAAGGACATTTCTTGTTTTCTTTTTTTTTCCACCTAAGTTTAACTTAGTGGGAATTCTTATAGAGGGCCAGGCAACTGGATATATTAAAATAAGCCTTTACTAGGTATAATTAATTTAAATTTCATCAAAATGTGAATAGCATTTAGTCAAATATGTAAATTTGCCCATAAGACTGAGAGAGACAGCAGGTAGAAATATTGCATCTCAAGCTTCCAAAAATCATCAATCCAATAGAAATACAAATCACTGTTGTGGATAATCAGGCATCAGGCAGTGTAATTAAGTGTCTGGTTTTAACTCAAAATGTTATACCTCAGACTCTAGGCATCAATAATGTATATGGAGTGCACTCTTAGAATCACATTGAATCAAAATGTGAAGGGATATGCTGAAGGAGAAAATCCAGACTGACAAGTTAAAGGATGCCTGATAAAGCTCACTTTTGCCTCTGGAATATTTTCTGATGCAGTAGCACAGGCCTTTATACAAGGTATTCTCAGTGGGAGACGGCTGGGGAGAGAGAGAAGCGTTGGCAGTGTGGAGTAAGAGAGAATGACCCTAAAGACCAGGATTCTTCTGTAATTCAAAGGGATTTACATAATACAATAACTCAAGATATAATGTTTTAATGCGTTTTACTCTAACAATTATTTCCTGAGACTGATTCTAAGGCAGATATTGTTGTACCTGCTATCTGAAAGGTATAAGAAAAAGGCTAGGAAGGCAGTAGAACCTTCTCTGAAAGATCTAATGAGGTAGTTAGTATGCGTATTGTTGATACAGATAATTATACAAAAATAAATAAATATAATATTTGACAAAATAAGTTCATATTCCAGGCGATTCAGAGAAAAAAAGCACAAGGATGTGATGGTAACCACAACCAATATAATATCTTAAGGGGATTAAGGTAAGTTTCAATAAAGGAGATGACTGTGAAGTGGCCCTAAAATACTAGAGAATTTATAACAGTCTTTCTTCTTAGACTATGATATTTTTAACTGAGTTGCACAGATTCTTGGAGCTGTTGCCATCACAGTACAGAATTAAGTCTAGAGGGTGACAGAGGCTCTTCCCTTAACCTAACTCTGGTCAGGGTTCTCTAAACCATCAAGGTCCTGACCTTGGGCTCTGTCCTTGGCCACTTTTGTCCAGTTTTAACAAGAATTTGGCTGGATCGCTTTAAAAAAAAATGTCCCAGTCTTGATATTTGATCAAATTTCTCATTTACCACCCTGGATATCTTCTCACCCTGATCTGCCTTCAGTAAGAAATCTGTTTAGTTGGTCTAGCTATAATCTCCCTGGCTTAATGTTTCCTCTTAGTAATTTTCCATCCATTGACCCCTCCTCTGCTCCTTCACTATAAAAATTTCATTTGTCCTTGTATTCTGAGTTGAGCCTGATCACTCTCCCTTATTGAAAACCTCCACTGTAGTAGTCCCACAAAATAAAATCTGTCTTCCCATCTTTAACAAGGGTCATGAATAATTTTTTAACATGAATCTTTTTCTACTATAACAAGGGGAGCATCATAAATTCCTGGTACTGAAAGTCTTAAGAATTGCATTGGTTCCCAAACTTCATCAGATTTATTTCACTTTTTTGTTTATTTTTCTTTTGTGTTATGTCATTTTTACACTTCTCAGATACCTGAGATAGTCTTTTTGTACTTAATTCCAATTTGTACTTGAAATAGCAATTGATTTAATCTGAAATAGCAAATAGATCTTATTCCATGGCAATATTTTTAAAAATAGTGTTTCGAAAGAGCACAAGATACATATTGTGGCTCAAATGGAAGTTGGGGGCAATTTGGCAAAGACCTTTACTGCAACATTAAGGAGTCGGGGCTTCCTTCAGTAAGATATGCAAAACCATTAAAAAGTTTAAAGTGGGAGAATGGTATGAATGGAACTAAACTTTAGGAAAGATAAGCTTTAGTGGGGTTTAGTTCAAATGGAAGAATAAAGTTAGAAGACTGGCTATGAGTTTTCGTCAATGGTTCATTTAGTGAGGATTTACAGGGAAGTTTCATGAATTTCTGCAGATTTTATAGTGCAAAACATTAAGGGACAATATTCACAACATATTCTATGTGAATGGCGCCCTTAAAATCGTGCAATACATCATGTCCTCAACTATATGTGACTTCTCATAGAATATGAAACAGAGTATAACCATGATATATATTTAAATGAGAGAAAAGATAAAAGATTTTACTCAGATGAAACTTAAAGGTAATAAAAACATTTAGAAATAGCTATTGACCAACTGAGAGGGAGCAAAGTTACACCTAAATTTTAAATCCAAGTAACTTGGAGAACAGAAGTAAGAAAGAGCTTAGTCAAGAATGGGACTGCAATATGTAGTTTAGGGTTATGTTGAAATTTATGTAGGATAAATCTGAGTTGCCTATGTGACATCCCCGAAAAGATACCCAGAAATTGCAGATTTGAAAGTCACCTGAGTTAAGCTGAGTTAAGATCACTTGCAGCCACACAAAAATAGGGTGTGATTACAGAAAAAAGTAAGAAAACAGAAAATGCAAAAAAAAAAAAAAAAAAAAAAATTAATTCATTAATGCTTACATTCAATCCTTAAATAAACTATGAGGACAAAGAAAATATAGCAAAGGAATAGGTAGAAGAAACAGAAATAAAAATGAGAGAGTTTTAAAAAGACGAATGGGGCCAAGACTGTCACACTACATAGAAAGGTCAGGAAGGGAGAATATTCAATAAAAGCATTTGGATTAAATAACTGAGAAATCATTGGTTATCTTTAGTAGAATTATCATCAAAATATCTGTGGCCAAGAGAAGAGAAAGTAATATAGAAACCTGTAAAGGTCACTGAGAAAAAAGATACTGTTTTTGAGTTAAAAATATTTGTAGATATAGAAGAAAATGTCTAAGGAGAAAGATAAAATCAGTAAGTTAAAGATAGAAGAAAGTAGGAGACATTGATGGAGCAAGGTGCCTCAAAGGAGATGGAGAGGGAGGGGACCGGGGCTAAGACGAAGGGCTTGAACTTAGCTGAGAAGAGAGACAAGTCCCATCATGGCAGAGTAAGGGCAGCGAGGACCCGTAGACATCCAGAGCTACTGCAATAGAACACATACAACTTGAGGACATGTACATGGAATTCAGATAACTCTTGATCTTCTCAATGAACTATGAGAAAATGTCTCCTGAAATTGAGGGACTTACAGTAATGAAAGAGGACAATCTTGAAACATCTGCAGGGGCAAATTATTATCTTTTTTATTGTACAAAGCAAGCTGAGGGCAAGCCTGTAGAAAACACTCTCATTTGTTTCTAGGACCTTGGTAAGCAGAGATTTTGGACAGTAAGGATCATCTGGGGCCCTCATTCTTTCTCTCTTTGCTTCTGCATCTGAAATGCATCCATGTCTTTCTCAGCAAGGTATGCCCCACCTGTGTCTTTTACTCCATTTATCCCTCAGACTCTACGATCCAGAGTCGAGTGGGCTTTTGCACAAGGCATCTTTTCTTTATCTTCCAGGCAGAGCTTCTGCACATTTAAAAATAATATTTTCTTATCTTACTGCTTCCTCAGATAATAATGTCAGCAATAATAATTGCTAAATAATGATCCAGGCACTAGTCAAAGCATTTTACATCTAATGATTAGAAAGCCTCATGATATCTTCTCAGCTAGATGCTCTATGGCTCCCATCCTACATGTAGAGACACTGAAGTACAGAATGATTTCCCCAAGACCCCACCAAAATGAGTGGCAGAGTCAGGATGCAAACTTACAAAGTAGGAATCTGAGCTCATAGTCTTAACCATTCTGTCTTCTTTCCTACCTCCTCAAAGTCTTGGATGATTTTCTTTCTACTCTTACTGCTTCCACTTACTTTCCACATTATGCCTTATTCTACTTTTTCTCAAAGTGTGGTCCATAAGCTGCCTCCAACAGCATCTCCCAAAGCACTTACTGCATCACCTTGGATGCGTATTGAACATGCAGATCTCTGAGCCTCACTCCACAGAATGAGAATCTAACAGCTTCCTTTAAATACATTTACCAAATCACTCTTAGATGCCCTAAAGTTCAAGACCATCTCACTTAAACACTTGCAATATGATTTCTGCTACCAACCTAATTTTCTACAACATACACTTGAAGGAGTAAACCCTCCTTTCATTATTTCTGAAAAACATTCTCAGTTTCTCCCAAACTCTTTAGCATTTAATTCCATTACGTGAGCCTGGCCTCTGCCTCACTTCTTTAATGACTTGCTGTTGCTCCTCTCACTAGGTCCTGAGTACTAAAGTCTAAACACGCCAAACTACTTGCCCCCCCCCCCATTGTGTGTCTCTGCTTGTTTCACAAATCAACTGGAACTACTTCTTTGACTATCTTACACATCCTTCTATCCTTCCTCAATGCCCAGCTCAAATGATATCCACAAAATACCAATATCCCCACATCCTTGGTAAAGTCAACCATGTATCCTCCATGATACCAAAGCGCATTTTTATGTCACTGACATAGCTATAGTCTAGGAAACTTGGTTGTACTTAAGTCTCACTTGGCCAGATTGTGGGCTGCTTGGAGACAGAAAAGTGCTGATCTCTGGAACAATCTAGTGGACAGAAGAAATTGGGTAGGGAGTGGGTCATAGGACAGATTCAGGATCATTTGAGACATAGGATCCCTAAAGCACCAAGAGCTAGAGAAGAGCTGCGATGGGCTCTGAAATAATCATCTGGTGACTCTAAGGGAACTGAGAATTTAAAACCACAAATATACCTTTATCACAAAAAAGTCTCAAAGCTGTTCTATTTAATAGATGTCTGCATATTAATCTGGAGACAGGCTTTCACATCTAGTGAAAAATAAAATGAAGAAATTGAATGAAGGAATCTGTCTATCAATTGTCAAACATAAAATTAAATGTACTTGACATTTTCCAACTTGGTGTGAATTTATGTGTGACTTTTTCAGGACTGCTCTAAAATAGACATAGAAATATGAAGCTATATGTGTCCAATGAGCTGAAGAGAGACTCTTAAAGAAAAATTATGCAATAATTTTCCATTATGCTCACATACTTTAAAATGATGAACACTTTTACTAAACCAGAAGCATACGAATTACAGCCACAATGTCTGTAAAAATTTAATTTTAGCTACTGATAAAACTCTTGTGTTTGAGCTAGCATAAAGCAAATCTTTAGAATGAATTAGGAAGCAGCAAGTTGGGGTGTGTGTGTAAAAAAATTATCAATGCTGTAACTGCGTTGTCTTTTTTCTCATTGAATTTTGGGGAGAAAATTTAATATATGTATCTGATCAAATTGCTCACTGAATTATTATAAAAGCATAGGTCATGCTAAATACCCAGCCCCTATATTTGGGATAATTGTACCTTTGTAATTATCTCCAGTTCATTTTAATCCCCAATTGCTATAGCTGATTTGAAGATATTATTATCATAAAGAATCTAGTAAAAAATATCTATCCTTTATTTTTTATATAAGAAAAACCTCTTTAGTGTCCATTCTCACATCTCATAATCTTAATGCTTATGATCAGGAAAGATAACTTATTTTCCGTTACTACACTAACTTTGGCTCTTAAATCATAGAATATATAGATTTTAATCCTTGTATCATTGCCAAACAAAGAAAATGCATATTTTTTAGATCTGAAAAACAAATAAGCAAAAACAACTCTTGTGGAAAGGAAATTTAGCCTTAAACAAATTTTTAGTGCTTTTTTGTTTTTGTTTTCAAATTTTAGTCTCTTATTTTGGGGGTGTGAGTAAGAATCTATATTTAATTAGGAAGTAAAATCCTGTCTTTTTCCTACCAACTCCAATCATAATTATTGGAAGTTTAGCATCCACTCTCTGGTGGATAGTCAACAATAAATATGTTTATAATGATTAGAGGAAAATAAGAGAACTATAAGAAAATAAATAAATAAGGGTCAATTTGGAAAATAATTAAGTATAATTTTAGAAATAAAAAATATAGAATCAGTTAAATTAAAAATCCAGTAGATACATTAAACATTTGGTAAGGCACAGCTAATTCTTTATTTGTATCTTAGACCTTAAAATCTCCTCTTAAATGTTATTTTTAATTTCTTAAATTAGTTTGAAAAGAGAATCAATAAATATATAGAAGCAAAGGGGGAAAAAACCCTACATTTTAGTGAATTTTTTCCATATGTCAGAGGTTTTCATAGTTGTTTCTTAAAAGCGTAACTTCAACACTCTGGAATACATTCAGTATGTTGGCATTTTATAGCAGAGGAACCTAAGACTAAGAAATACTAATAAATTTGTAGCTCACTTAGACAAGTGCTGCGTCATCTGTTTTAGTCATTCTTTGCCCTTGTCTTTGGCATCCATGGCTTCAGTTGCTAATTAAACTATCCCAAATTTATATTTTCAGCCCAGACCTATTTTTTAAGCTCAAGAGAAACATACTCCACTGTTAATGATCACAGTCATTGGAATACCACACTGGGACTTCAAACTTTGCACTGATCTTTTCATCCCCACATCCTACTCCAGTTTCATATTTAAATAACTGGGAATATTAACTTCTTCCTTTGGCACCCATATCCAGTCACCAAGTCTTCTTGTCTCAGTGTCCTAAATATAACTAACATCCAAACAATTCTCTCCACCATGCTAGTTCAGGCCGCCAAATCTTTCATCTCAGGTACTACAACAGCTTCACCATCCCACTTTTGATCTTGTTCTCTTGGAATACTTTTCAATAGACAGCAGTTTTTTCCAAATGCACATCTGATTGAGTTACTCCTCTCTTCAAAACCTTTCAGTCAAATCCCATAAACTCTCCTTGAAACTATTTATAAAGCCTTCAATGACTTAGACCATGCCTAGGTCAATAGCCTCACATCTTAGCAAGCTATTTTTCACACTTGGCACACATGTCAGATCAAATGAACTTCCACTCTTTTCTAGGTGTCTGTACTCATTTATAGAAATACCTTTAATCACCCTTCTCCAAAATTTCATCTATTAGGTTTGTTTAACCTGGAACATACTCTCCTGCACCTCCACCCTTCTTGCCCAACTTCCTACCCCATATCTCTTGGGCTAAATTCCATTTCTGCTCTTACCTTCAGGGCTCATCTCATCTTGTTACCAAAATTTGCATCCTGCTGCCTGCAGCAAGAAAGCGAAACTTTGTGAGACAGGTGTTGGTAAAAGGGAAGAGGTTTATTAGAGTGCTGGCATCTTGAGAAGATGAGGGACTTTTCCTTGTCTTTAAAACCAATCTTAAGATCTTAGGGCAAGTAGAGGTTTTTATAAGGAAGGGGAGGGAAATCAGAACAAAGAGATCAGCATGAGGGGCAGTGGACATGCAAGCATATTCCTTGCTGGTCCAGATATAGATTTTCATGGTCAGCATCCTTAAGTTGGCCATCTGTTGTTATTTTTATCAGCGAATTCCTCTACCTGAATGGTCTGCATTATCCAGGGCCTTAAATGTCATGCTGCTCTTTATGTTTACACAGGACTTGAAACTGATGGATTGTGCAGTATACTAAAAAGAACACAAACTTTTAACATGTAAGTTTTACTTTTGAGGGAAAAATAGGTTAGACTTACAAGCTGGGTTTAACATTTACTAAGATTAATATGGGTAGCTTTATATAAATAGCACATATTAATTCCCCTTTACAACCTCTCACTTCTTCAAAAGGCCATTCATGACTACTAAAGTAGGCGAGGCACTCTCGTATTGGTTTATCTAATTCATTCGCTGATTCATTCATTCAATAAAGAGTTACTATAAAGGCAGCATAACAAAATGGTTAAGAGCACAAACTCAAGCTACACATGAATTCTTAGTCCCTTAGCAGCTGTAGAAGATTGTAGAAGTTCTTTAAGTTTTGTTTATCTCAGTTTCTCCATCTGCAAAATGGGAAATATTGTGGCACTTGCCCCAAAGAGATTTGTGGTGTTAATAAATAAGTTTAAATATAAAACAAGTGTCCAACACATACTATATGATATGTTAGCTTTTTAACATTCTTACTATTTGTCAGACACAGTGTGAGGTGCTCAGATGTGGTGGAGGGCATACTAGGCTAGGTTCCTGCTCCTCTGCAACTTCCAATCTGGTGAAATAAAAGAGATACAAAAACACAGAAATAGTGATATAAATACTAACATATTAACTGCTATGAAGTAAAAGCAGAGGGTACATGAAGTCTATGCCAGGGCTATCAAAGGTAGGCAGAGGCTTTGCTGAGAAAGTGACATTGACCCCGAAACCTGACAACTGAGTAGAATTCAGCCAAGCAAAGAGGAAAGTTAATAGTTACAGAAGACAGGAATAGCCCAGAAGGAGTGTCCGTACTTGCCTCTCAGGGCATTCATAATGCTTTTATTTTCATTATTTGTGTGGTGCCTATTTTCCGGCCTTCACCCCTACCCCACCATTTCCCAAAACAAACTAACAACAAAACACACACACAATAAAAGCAAAACTTAAAGCTATGAACTTAATGATTGCAGGACCCTTGATATCCTGCTCTATTCCCAAAAATACCTAAAAAAATAGGAGTTAATTCTTGTTAAATCCATTACAATCTTTTAGTTGATCAAATAGACATCAACATCTTTAATTAAACAGCATATTAAATAAGTGTTTAGATGGAAGAATATCCTTGAAAGGGGATATTATTTAATATATAAAAGTATATTATATGCATTTTCATTTGGGCATATTACTAACCTGAAGCTGCGCTGATGTCCTCTAACTGTTCCATTTCTTACAGCAGCATAGATCCCTCCCAGTAGGCATTTCACTGATCTGCTGCAGTCTCTGACATTATGTTCTTTCGCATCACACTAGCATACAACTTTATTTATTTATAGATAATTATCCAGGCTGGGCAAAGTGCCAGCAACTTTCATTATCAGCCCAGGAAAATTTATCAGCAAAGTTTAAATTCTAAATTGAACCAGCTAAGAAAAGATTCCAATTGTCCTCTCTGTCCCCATAGAAAAGGGCAGGCTTTGAACCTGAGTCAGTGGAGATACTGAGTAAAAGGGTGGGGTAAAATGTACTTCAGTGTGTTAGGAGATAATGGTGGGGTCTGTCTCTGTCCCTCAGAGGCTGTGTGTGTGGGCTTATGTACACTCATCTCCGAATCATGAAAAGTGTCCTTGAAACAGAGTGTGCATTTCCTGCTTCCCAAACATTTGGCTCTGGAGTCCCATTGCTGACCAGCATTGTTTCCCCCCAAAAGAAGAGTCAGGCTCATGGCTCTCTGGGAGTTAGAAAACTGTCTCCCATGTAGTGAAACTGGTTGGGAGACTGGGACAAGAATCCTAAACATCATCAACCATTAAAATCTACCCCATGGCAGACAGAATAGAATAATCAATTTTAGGTGAAAAGATGGGGATGGATTGTTTTTATATTATAGGAAAGAAAGGAAGGTGGAAGGCAGATATGTAAAAACTACTGTTTTATTTTATAAAGGAAAGTCTGTGAATGTAATTGGAGTGCTGCTAAGAAGAAAATCTAGATTTCATGGAAGATTCTTAAATTCTTTGTGGGGACTATAATTTCACTTTCTGCCCCGAAGTGTAGCTGCTTGTTTAAGCAAGAAGCTTCCATCTGTTTCATCTTGATTTAAGACACAGTTTTAAAAATAAAACCGCAAGGCAATGTTTACTGAAAGCACAAAATCTCTCCACTTATCACCCAAGTAAAGCATCGATTAAAACAACAAGCCTGGAAAGACAGAATTTTATACAATGCTAGTGTCATTTTGCTTGCAAAAAATTATTTTAAATGTGCCTAAACCTTTAAAATAATTATGCGGCTCAAAAATTATTCACAGAGCCAAATCTGATCTCAGATAATAGTCTCTAGGAAGATGTAGGAAAAGCAAATTAACTTGCATAGACATATTTGCAGTCAGATATTTGCTCTCAAATGATAGGGTAAACAAAAGAGACTTTGCTGCCGTAAATCACATTTTCTTCAAGAATGTGTATGGCATTTGGTAGAATTCAATTTTGGAAGAATATAAAAGAAATAAATCCAAAAGAGTGTCAAGATTCTTCCGTTATATAAAACTACACCTTTAAAATGACTAATTTCCAGAATAGCAGCACTATCCTTTAAAACTTACATGGGCTCCCTTGTACAAACTGATAGCTTTTTTAACATTTCTCTAATTTCCCATGTCTGTTGAGTTGCATCCCAAGTAGTATTTTTACCAGTTTGAATTGAATTGGTTTATAATTGGTTGAATAAAAAGCAATTTATAGGATTAGCCAAGCACAGGATAAATTATCCCAGGTGTGTGTGTGTGTGTGTGTGTGTGTGTGTGTGTGTGATGTATGTTTGTGCTCTTATCAGAACTTAATCATTATAAATTCTAGAAATATGTGTTAAAAATTCTATTTAAGAAATAACAAATTTTATCTTTGGAGATCATGTTAAACTTCCTTTCAAATAGGCACTCTTTTTTTTTTTTTTTAATATATCTTTATTGATTTCAGAGGGAAGAAAGGAGAGGGAGAGAGATAGAAACATCAAGGATGAGAGAGTCATTGATCGAGCCCGCAACCCAGGCATGTGCCCTGACCGGGATTCGAACCCCGATCGCCTGGATCCTAGGTCGATGCTCAACCGCTGAGCCACGCCTGGCTGGGCCAAATAGGCATTCTTAATTTGTGCCCCTGTCATATCCTTTCTGCAATTTTGGGTTACAGACCAATTCAAGAATCCAATGAAAGCCACAGATCCTCTCCATGAATGCATGTAAGGAAACAGACAATTTTATAATAACTAGTTAGTTCATGGACTCCTGAAATGCTATGTTCAGCATTCTCTTGATATTTTTGGTATTATCTTCATAACTTTTCTTCCTTTCTAAAGGAATTCCTTTTTAATTACTATCTTGATTCATAGAGATTTCCTCTGGAAAGGACTTTAGAGATTACTTAATACAGTTCCCCTAAAATCCAGAGAGGTAAGGTGGTTTCCCCAAGGATACACCGCTAGTAAGTACCAGGGTTGGGATTAGAATGTAAGTGTCCTGGCTCTTTATCCCGTGCTCTTTCAATTAAGGTAAGCATTCAGATTCTCTAGCACTGAGTAAATGACTACTAATGAAAAAAAAACAAAAGCTAAAGCCAACTTGAAACTGCAAATATCTCCGCCGCTGTAAAAGCCATCCTTCTGAGTAAGTTGTTTCCCCCTGTGATTACACAAACAACCCATATAAATAAAGGGCCTGCTTCTTGCTTTACTGCACAAATCCTAAGGGCTAATCAGAGCACAGAGCTCCCATTAGCTTCAAAGGGACTTTAATTCTTGGTTCAGCTCGGCAGCGATGCTAAGCAAGACGAGATACAGGCCAATGCCTTTGAGACAAAAACAGGAAACAAATTACTATATGACACTTAGTTAAATAATAAGAAAAATGTGCCCCATCCCTACACACTACTAAATTTCTCTGACAATCTCCTTAAATCTCCAGACACCTGAGTCTCATTCTTTCATTATATTGTTTCTATCACAACAATGAAATCTCTGTTATATTTTCTCAGGAAAACCCGGATACAATTTGTTAAGCAGTAATTGTGTTACCTACACTATTGATTTGGGCACTCATCCCACTAGGAGCTTAGCTGGTGATGAAATTTGCTTGAGCTGCATTGCTTGAAATCACTCTTACAGACACATTGCAGTAAACGGCTTCTACTTCTTTCAAAGAAAGGTAAGTACAAATATTTCTTAGAAAGTTAATGTTCCTCAACCAGGAAGCTAGCTAGGGGACTCTAAATTACTCAGCCATTGCACAATAGATCAGTTTCAAGAACAGGTACTTTTTAAATAAAGAATGACAGCCTGGCTGGTGTTGCTCAGTGGTAAAGCATCCACCCAGGAGCCAAGAGGTCATGGATTCGATTCCCAGCCCAGATTTTGAGCTTGATCTCCAGAAGGTGTTGTGCAGGAGGCAGCTAGTCGATGATGTTTCTCTCATCTCTCATCCATGTTTTTCTCTCTCTATCCCTTTCCCTCCTTCTCTCTCTAAAAATCAATAAAAATATATGTTTTAAAAATGGCAGATCAAAGACAAAGTAAGACTAATTAACAATGGAAGAATTCTCAGCCCCCTTTCCATTTAATCAAATTAGATCAGATGATAAATAAAACACCCTTAGGTGTGTCCCAAAATTATGCAAAATAATTGAAACAAGTGAAATCTAGATATAGTGGTTCTCAAACGTTAATGAATCACCTAGTATTCTTGTTCAAAATCAGATTCTGATTCCATTGGTCTGAGGTGGGCCTTGGAGACTCTGCATTTCCAACAACCTTCTGGGGACTGCTGACTTCAGTCTGAGTAGCAGGGCTTAAGGTGGCTATGAGCTAAGATAAACAATGATGAAAATTTATTTTTATGAGCACTAATATTTACCAAGTACCCAATACATGTCAAGAACTTCGCCTAGGCCAGCCAGGCATGGCTCAGTGGTTGAGCATCGACCTAGGATCCAGGAGATTGTGGTTCGATTCCCAATCAGAGCACATGCCCAGGTTGCAGTTTCAATCCCCAGCCAGGGGCGTGCAGGAGGCAGCCGATCAATGAACTTGTCATCATTGATGTTACTATCTCTTTCTTCCTCTCCTTTCCTCTCTCTCTCTGAAATCAATAAAGATACATTAAAAAAAAAAAAAAGCATTTCGCCTATATTATGTTCAATACACAGAACCTGCCTGAGGAAGATGTCATTGCCCTCACTTTACAAATAATAAAGAATGAAGCTCAAAAAGAAGGAGTAAAATATAAATAAGGTAAAATGTCACAAATGGGTAGAATTGTGGCCTTAATTTAAGGCTGTCTGGCTCAAAACCTTTAATTAATTTCTTCATTAAACAAATATGAATGGAATGCCCACATATGCAGGACATTAAATATTGTGGAGATAGAGCAGCATATAGGACAAAAGGTCTGAGCTCAGAGCTCATGTTTTAGCAGGGAAGACAAAATTAAAGCAAAGAATTCCACAATTACTTACGTAATTATGATGTAATTACAAGTACATGATGAATTGCCATACCTAAATATTCATATTATCACATTTTTTTCACAACATGAAATACTATTTTAAAACTTTTACTCATAGTTTCAAGAAAATTTCACTGTTAAAACATCAGACATATCTATAAAGTCTTCTGTAAGGCAGAATAAAGGAGTCAGATAGGAACAGTCACTACATTAAGGAATGTGCCCATGCTCTGCTATGCAGGTCTCAAGTTGAGGCAAAATAAGGGGTGGGGAAATAGGTCAGAAATTTTCATTATAAGCAGTTGTCCATTTTGCTTTCATCTCTCCCTTTCAGCTCTCCCTTTGTGTAGATAATATCTCCATGTAATCTGGCCCAGTGAATTCTGCTTGAATCAAACTAAACATGTCTTAAATATTAAACTAACAGAAAAAAAGAAAAGAGTAAAACTGTTAAGCAGAAAGAATCTTTAAGGCAATGTGCCATTTTCCATCGAGAAGTTTTCTTCCCCCTCTTCCCCTTCACCTCCTTCCCCTTCCCTTCCTATTCTTCCTCATCTGCTCTTACTCTCTCTCCAGTTTTCCAATTGATCAAAATTACACTCATGAAATACTGATGAATTCGCAGGCTACTGAATGTTTAGTATTGAAATAAAACAAAACCAGATATTTTTCATAAGGATATGTTTGAAAGCATCCACTTCACACAAGTTCTTTCCCACTTTCCAAGATTTCGATATTTTACCAATAAAATTTTACGAGCTGTTAATATGTTTAAAAGAACGTTTCCTTCCAAGAGACCTTGAAACTTTATCACCATTATGAAACACAACTTTCTTTCTAGCCAGCCACCCTGTCATATGGGAAATAAATCTTGGTGTTTCTGTTTGGGTAATTCTTGCTTTTCATAATGTAGTGCTGGGAGGGAATTTGGAGAGTATCTTTTCCAACTACCTCACTTTTATAGTTGAGATATGAAGAGATATATGTATATATTTTTTTCCAATTACCTCACTTTTTCAGCATCATGGGAAGCAAAAGTATTTTAGTTCTCACAAGAATGTTAGTGTGATAGTTTTATGTATCTACTTGGCTAGGCTGTAGTCCCCAGTAATTCAATCAAACACTAAACTAAACATTTCTATAAAATGTTTTTGTAGATATTATTAAGTTAATAATAAATTCACTTGAAGTAAGGGAGGTTATCCTGGACAATGGGGATGAGCCAGATCCAATGAGCTAAGAAAGCCTAGGCTTCCCTGAAGGAGAGAGTCAGTTCCCTGTCAGCCGCTTGAGTTCATGGCCCAGAGCTCCAACCTGCTCTTCCCAGCTGCCTGCCTTGTGGACTTGGGACATGACTACCTGGCCCGAACAATCATGTAAGCCAACTCCTTGTTATAAATCTTTTCATATATATCTCCTGTGTTTCAGTTGAACCCTACTGATACAAATAATAAAACAAAATACAATCATATGTCACAGGTTTATAGTCAGACAGTACAACCATAAATAGAAATCTCATAGCCCTAATAATTGTCTTCCATTCCTGGATCTAGTTTCAAAGATACTTCAAAGGATTTACTATGAACAAGGTCCTAGATTAAACACTATAGCACATGCACAAGCTTTAAGGTTTTATAAACAAAAATAGTATCAACAAAGAGTAAACTAGATGTCATAAAAGAAGAGCATAACACTAAAACTGTAGAACGATTTGTCCAAATATAGAGAGTTATTAAATGGTCCAAAACAACCTGGGTTTATCATTGTTATTGTGGGTTATTTGGTTGATTGTTTCACTGAAAAGTATCTTAAGTTAATGTATTCCTTAGCACTTTCAGAAAAACACCATTTTTGGTTTGTTTGCTTGGAAGTTTGAGAAACATATGTATTTCTCTATTCAGGGCTCATTTTTTAATCTTTCAATTAATTAACAATTTAAAGTATGTGGTGAAACAGATTCTAGTCCATGCAAATAGTCAATGCCTAAGACATTGACCCCAAAATGCATATAATACATTGCTCATCTCCTCTTTTCATTTGAAAATTTCAAAAGATTTATGCCTGGAAGATAACATTCTGCATTCCCTTTGATTAATGAGGTTGATGAAAATTTAACAGGCAAATAGAGGCTTCAGTTCAACCTATCTACTAATTGAATCATATTTTAATTTTTAAAGAAGAGAAGTAATTGAATCATTTAAAGAAAAATCAGAACTTAATAATATGGCTCTTAGAAAATAGCAATTGCACAGCCATCTGACACCAGACAATATGTGGTATTATTCACAGAAAATATCCTAGAGATTTTATAGAATTTAGGAAAATAAATTGTATGACACAAAATCAAGAAAGGAATTTATCCACTAATTCATTTAGTAAATACTTATTGTATACTAGGTGATAGATGTTGTGTAAGACCTGCTGAACAAGTAGAAATGGAAATTATGTGTTGGACGTAAACACAGATATACATTAAGTCAACAAGATGCACATAAATAATTGTAATAACTATAAGAAATATAAAAAATACAGAGTAGTCTCATGTAAGGTGACACGTGGTAGACGTGAAGGAGCCAAACAGCAGGACTCAGGTGTGAAGAGGATCTGGGCCAGCTCAAGAAAGTGAAAAGACCAATGTAGGTGTCAAGTGTCATGCAAGGGAGGATTCTAAGAGGGTGCTTTCCTATAGAAGTTCTGCCTAGTTTCTTCCCCATTGTCTCTATTAGAAGCAATGCAGTGATTAATGTCTTTATAAGTCTGTCAATAACAGTTTCCTTATATCAGCTTCCGAAAGCAAAAATGCTGGGTCAAAGATGATGATGTATTTTTAATATTTTTCATGTTTTTATTGATTTCAGAGAGAAGAAGGGGGAAGTTAGAGAGAGATAGAAGCATCCATATGAGAGAGAATCATTGATCGGCTGCCTCTTGCATGCCCCCTACTAAGGATCAAGCCTGCAACCCTGGCATGTGCCCTGACCAGAAACTGAACTGTGACGTCCAGGTTCATGGGTGGACGCTCATCCACTGAGCCAGGTCGGCGGGGAATATTTTTAATATTGTCATAATCCTACATTGCCTAAGGGAAAGGTTAGTTTAAGACTGAGTAGGAAAAATTGTGTAATACCTGATAAAATACTTAATGCTTTATTTCATGGTAAAGAAGAAAACTTCATCCCCCAAAAGCCAAAGGGAAGTCTTTAAGTTCTTCTATATTTTTTTCTAAAAGAAGAACCAGCTTACTGGTATAACACATAAAAGTGGTAATAAACACATTTCCTCCCAGTCCCTGGATTAGATCCCTCTGCATCCATAAATTTGGTGCTGCAGTTATTCTGAGTCCCACTTAAACATTCTCATAAAACACCGTGTAGTTACTGTGTAGCTTTTACATGTTCACCTTGCTGTTCTGTATTCTCAGAAATACTGTTTCTTCTTCATACAGCTTGTATTTTCTAACCTTCTTTTCACTGGAATTTGAGTAATTGATAGAAAAACCTCTGTTGTGCCTTAATATTTGTGTCTCTCCAAAATTCATGTGTGGAAATATAACCCCTCATGTGATAGTGTTAGGAATTGGGGACTTTGGGAGGTGATTATGTCATGAGGGTGGAAGCCTCATGAGTGGGATTAGTGCCCTTATAAAGAAACCCCAGACAGCTTCCTCACAATTCTGTCAAGTGAGGACACAGTGAAAGAACAGCCGTGTGTGAGCTAGGGAACAGGGCCTTCTGACACACTGAATCTTCTGGCGCCTTGATCTAGGACATCTCACCCTCCAGAACTGTTGTATAAACCATGCAGTCCACGGTATCCTGTTAGAGCAGCCCAACTGAACTAGGACAAGCCCAGAGACAGAACGACTGGCAGCAGATGGTTCTCGGAGTGGAATCCCCAGACCAGGAGCTTGAGAATCATCTGAGAGAATATTAGAGATCCAAGTCCCCAAGTCCCACACCAGAACTGAGCCAGAAATTCTGGGGGTGGAGTTAGCTAGCCTTTCTCTCAGTGACTCTGATGTATGCTAAAGTTTGAGAACCACTGCCTAGTAGCATTACATGGCAAAAACTTCAGTTTAAGATAAATCATGAGGGCACCTGCTATGTGTTGAAACCACTCCCTGTGTGGCATTAGAAGAGCATCTTAACCTGTCTTAGTCTCACTGTTACATGGAAATAATATCTACAATATTTAAAGACAGGAATGTATTTAGAGCAAGAAGCATAGTGCCTAGCACATGGGCAGATCTTTTTTATTTAAAAAAATTTTAACTTAATTTATTCTTATTTTTATTGAATTTATTGGAGTGACATTGGTTAGTAAAATTATATAGGTTTCAGGTGTACAATTCTATAATACATCATCTGAATATTTTATTCTGTGTTCGCCACCCCAAGTAAAGTCTCCTTCAAGTACCGTTTATCCACTCTATACTCTCTTCTGCCTCCCCCCACCCCTCTTTCCCTCCCGTAATTACAATACTGTGGTCTGAGTTGTTGAGGTTTTTTGTTTGTTTGTTTGTTTTTGCTTAATCCCTTCACCTTAGACTGCTCTTAGTATACAATATAGATTATAACCACAGTAATGGTGATTATAATGAATGTGCAAATAAGAAAGAATTTCTGTTCTGTATTTTTTAATTTCAAGTTATCCTGGCCCCACTATTTTTTTTCAAGTACCCTTGCTCCTAATTTTTAAAATCAAGCTAGTTGTGTAATACAAAGAGTAATAGGATAATGGTTCAGGGTAATAGGAAAGAGCACAACCCCCGAGACCAGACAGACCAGATAGAAATATTTGTTCCACCTAGCTTTCCAGTTTTAGCAAATAAAAATGCAGGATACCCAGCCCTGGCCAGTTTTGTTCAGTGGTTAGAGCATCGGCTCTCAGACTGAAGAGTCCTGGGTTCAATTCCAGCCAAAGGCATGTACCTTGGTTGCAGCTGGATCCCTGGCTGCGATCAGGGCATGTGTGGAAGGCAACCAGTCCATGTGTCTCTCACACATCGGTGTTTCTCTCTCTCTCTCTCTCCTTCTCACTCTCTCTGAAAAGCAATGGAAAAAAATACAGTCAGGTTAGGATTAAAAAAGAAAAAAATGCAGGATACCCAGTTACATTTGAGTTTCAGATAATCAATAAATATTTTAAGCCTAATTACATGCAATGGAATATTTGGAACATATTTATATGAAAAACAGTTAGTTATCTTGAAACTCAAATTTACCTGGATGTACTGTACGTTATCTACACCACTTATCACTATGTGATATTAGCAAGTTAATGTTTCCATCTTAGTATCCTGCTCGAAACAGATAAGTAATAATACTATCTACAGTGTGGGATTGATGCGAAGAATGTAGATAAAGTATATATGTACCATATATATAATGTGTGTATATGTGTACTTATGAAACATTGGACAGTATGGTAAGTAGTAAATTACAGTCTAAGATATTATTAATTATTCGTAAAACCCTTCAGGTTTTTATTTCAATCTATGACAAGGCCTCTAATTTGTCCTTCTGAAAGAAATGCTTCATCTCTTGTGGAGCTGGGATATTAGTTGGTACATGAACCACTTACACTTCAGTAATACAATTAGATGTTTTATAAATATGGGATTCTATGTAAGTAGAATACATTAGCATATAAATATTTCTTTCAACAAGAGAAACAAGAACATAAACTTCATAACTGCTGCATATAAAATCTTTTCCACATATTTTTCTGAAGTTTGGCATTCATTATGCACAATAACTAAAGTTTTTACTAAACGTCTCTAGAATTTTTAAAAAATCTAACACATTTCAATATCAGCTCTATAGGGTGACTAATACAAGGCAAGTTCTATTTTCCATAGGATTAAAAAACAAGATTTTCAAGTTTGCAGAGTTAACTTTCATTGGATGCATTTGCTGTGAGAGATGAAAATCCAATGTTGAGTTGTTAGTGTAGGTAAATAATTTTTATATTACATGGGTTAAAGTTGGGAATAGATTGATAGTTTCTTTTTTCTTTCTGACTTTTCCAAGTAGAGAAATTTATCAGTAAGAATTTTTTTTATGTTTAAAAGTTATGGCATTAATGAAAATATATAAATGTAAAATGTCATTATAAATGGAGATACCTATGATTTGGAAATATTGTATACATTTTTAGTATATTTATTATCTAGTTTGTTTAATAGACTTTGGTCTGGTTGAAGGGAAATTTCATCTCTTTTAGAAAATAATTATACAAGAGGGATGACATTCATAATTTTAAATTGAAAATGTTTGTTTACCAGAAAATGTTTCAGTTGCAGCTTGAAGCAGTCACTCATGGCTCTCTACCCAACATCCTTCTCCACCAACCTCTTTGTCTTTCTTTCTTATTTTCAATACTGATTTGTTCAGTTATCTTCCCTCCTCCACAAGGCCATGTGCTTTTGAGTAGGTGGACTGCATCCTTGACAGTGGCCCTGACATTGCTCAGTTGTCTGTAGTTATCCCATCCCCCTTGGCAGTGACTGGTTTGGTCATGAGCATTTAATACAATTACAACTAATGAAATGTAAAAGACTACCACGTGGCTTCTGCTATATATTTAATTACTCTTACAAGGAAACCCCAGAAAGAGATGGCTCCTTTTCTTTCATTGGCTTCTTTCCTTTGCTGGGAATAGCTGTCTCCTGGAACTCTTCAGCCATCCTACAGTACCAGGGGAAATACTCTAAGAATTAATCTCACGTCTAGGGATGGCATAACAAGACCTGCAAAAAGTCTGTTTCTTTGAGGATGTTCCTTGGTAATACATTTCAGTAAGCATTTTGCTTATAATGTCAATGCCCACTATTGATCTGAAATGATGTCCCAGAATTTTCTTATAATGATTGTGGCAAATCCTATTTAAACATAGCAATATGGCAATTAAAACTTCTGTTTAAATATGGATTCAGTTACATTAAAGGTCAAATTAAAGATCCTTGCTGAAAGTCTGAACTTAGTTTTCTTCAAACAGCAAACATCCCATCTATTAATGGGGCAATTTTTTGAGGATTTTTTTTTTTTTCCATGAGCCAAATGATACTGTATTGAGCCACTGACACACACTACCTCATGCCATTTTACTTATTACC
This sequence comes from Miniopterus natalensis, assembly GCF_054644295.1. Classification (NCBI taxonomy): domain Eukaryota; kingdom Metazoa; phylum Chordata; class Mammalia; order Chiroptera; family Miniopteridae; genus Miniopterus; species Miniopterus natalensis. The sequence goes on from NC_142091.1 coordinate 17,901,698, forward strand.
CAAAATATGTACAAATAGCCAGAGGAAGAGAAGAGGGAAATCTAGAGCAGTGTTGCCCAACAGAAATATAATATGAGCCACATATATGTGCCACACATGTAATTTTAAATTCTCTAGTAGCCATATCTAAAAGGTAAAAGAAACACATAAAATACTTTAATGATATATTTTGATTAATCCAATATGCCAAAAATGTATCACTGCAACATGTAATCAATATAAAAATTACTAATGAGAAATTTTATATTTTTATTTCTTTATAATCTTTAATATTTAGGGTGTATTTTATGGAACGTCTCAATCCAGAAAGCCACCTGTCAAGGGCTCCATGCCCGCATGTGGCCTGTAGCTACCAAACTGTACAGTCTGGCTTTATAAGGACAGAACAGAATAATGATAACTGAAACATGTATAAATGGACTTTGTGATATCAGATTACTGTCTGGATTAATTCTAAGCTATGCAGCTGAAACAAACTTGATTACACACCTTAAGAGTGTACACACCCAACAGATTTGTTGGCAGCATGCAAGTGGGCTCCCAGTATACTCAATAATAAAAAGCTTTTCACTGTCAAACCCTTTCTTGCTCTTGACTTCTGGGTCATGTCATATTTCACAGCATCTTATGTAGACAGGGCCAAGTATCCCACTGATAACCATCCCCTCCTCCATTACAGGCTAGAATTTATTTTCTCATAGGAAGACAGTGGGATCTGCATCAATTGTAAATTAAAGAGATTCAGTTAAAGTACTGCCTGGCATATAATAAACTAACCACAGAGCTATTTCAATGGATCAAGAAATGCTCACTTTTTGTGCCTGAGGACTTCTAGGAACTACGAGATAAATTATGAAAAGCATGTCTATAAAATGTTTTAAGTTGGAGAACCTTGGTCATTTGTCTCTTCTCTTTCATACATCTCTGCCTGTGGTTATTTTCCTGCCAATCTGTCTCCAGCACTCAGGAGCTATAGCCTCAGCTTTTAATTACAATAATAAATCTAAAGGTCACGATTATTTTCGCCACGTACCTTTCCATGATGGCACTCCCTTGCATAAGGAGAATACATAGAACAAGAGGGCAGGTAGTGTCTCAAGCCACTGCTCATAAATTGGACTTTAAAACAGTTACAAATAATGTGGAGGAAGATGTATAAGGTAAAATATCTAAAGTGTCCGACATGGTGTCTGGCACACTGAAAAATATTAGTTTTTTTTCACACGTTTCACATTTTCTAAATGTATTCTTTTATGTTAAAGAAAAAAAATATATATGAGATTTAAAAGAGGGAAGAGATAATGAAGGGAGAGATGGAGGGGAGAGAGGAAGGGGAAGGAGAGGACGGAAGAAGAAAGGGAGGGAGGGAGGGTGGGAGGGAGGGAGGGAGGGAGGGAGGGAGGGAGGACTGTCTGAAAGGCCCATCCTTTGGGCCTGGGGTTCCCCAGCAGGAAGCAGGAGGCAGTCCAGGCGCAGGATGCAGCACTGCCCTGGCCGGCCACCGCAGCTGGTGAGGGCACTGTTCAGCTAGGCCGTGGCTGCAGGCTTGACCTGCGATCAGGGCACAGAGGAGAACCAACCAATGGAGCATAAAGGAGTGGAACAATAAACCTCGCTCGCATGCGCTCTTCCCCTCAAGAATCCACAAATGCATTTAAAAGGGTTCGGCTTCTGATACTAGACTTGCCCAGCTTTGAATCCTGGAACGTTAAAATCTCTCTCCTTAGACAGTTGATCTGACTTCTTTCTGCCTTAGGTTTCCCATCTGTGAAATGCAGATAAAAAGAGTACTTTCCTCATAGTACTGCTGTGGGGATTAAACAGAAATGAAGTGCAGAGCTTACACACTCTGCCCAGCACAAAGCAAATGCTCGGTCGTGCCCGGTCGTTATTACTCAAAGGGGCTATCTTCCAAAACTCCTTCTGCGCTACTCTGGGACCCTGGACACTAAATAGGACCCTATACATTTAAGAGCGATGATTGCTGGCATTCTGTCTCCATTTGCAGAGGGATACAGCTGTTGCAGCAGAAAATTAGACATCTGGATGAGAAGAATAGTAAAGACAAATAAACACATGAAAAAGCCATCGCTGGGGGAGAAAATCTACTTTAAACTCTTTTCTTTTTGCCTACCAGCTAGAGAAAGAGATATATACATTCCTTTTTTCGGTTGAGCTGAAGTCAGAATGCACAGATAGAGGCGTAGATCTGACCTCAATCCATTTGCTGGGAAACCTCCGTGCCCACATCCCAAGGAAGAAACCCCAAGGAGCTCACTCCATAGCATTTCCTTCTCCGGCACAATCACAAGAGCCAGTAGGTAGAAGAGTCCTGCCTGGCAGCAGACGCTGACTAAGCTCAGGCCACATTTTAAATCAAAATGAAATACACTATTTCCAAGTTCACCAACAACTGGCTGCTAAAATTTTCTGCTGCTTCTTTCCATCCTTTCCTCTTATTCCCATCGCCCCACCTCCCTCCCACCCACATTTGTTGATTTTGTTCTAGAAGTGGGCTATGCTGCCCATGGTGCTTGCTTTAGACGTCCTCTCAAAATGACGAGAGCAAGACCTTGCTCCAGACCAAGAACTGATATTTCCAAGGGGTCCGTCAGCTGCGCATCAGCCTCGCCTCCCGGGGACCGGGGGAAGCGTCTCGAATGCCATGCTTGACAGTGAGCTTTGTTGTCGGCCAGTTTTATAAAGCACTTATCTTACTTGCTCATTATTAGCACCAAGGGGAAAACCTGAAAAATTCTTATACCATTTTTTGTATCATTTTTGTTTCACTCAACAAAGGGAATGTATAAAAGGGTTTTAATTCAGTTTATGAGCCTCTTTTGAATATTTTCTATGTGCCAGCCATCGCTCGAGTGGGAAGATAAAGATAAAGGCATGGGCTTCTCTAGTAATGTGAACTCTAGTAGTCGCCATGGTCACATAAATAAATACATTGTAATAAAACGTGGTAAGCGTCACAAACAAGGCACACAGAAAACAATGGGGATGAGGGGACACATCTGGAAAGAAACTGGGGGTAGTAGTGCCATCCTAAGAATCCACACTTCACCTTGTGGGTATGAAAAATCATGGGGGGTTTCCCCATCATAAAGAGGAAATTCACTTGCTAACACAGGATAACTGAGAATATTTTTTAAAGCAGGACCAACTCAACTATTTGAAAGTTTCAAAAATAAAAAAAGTAAAACATATATACATGCACAAATATGCACACATATATACATAAATATATGTATAGACACTGAAAATATAATCAACATCAAAGATGACTTGCAGTTACATATTTTCTAAATGTGGTAGTGAATTTGTGATACGGTGAGCATTCAGACACAAAGTCAGACGAAGAATGCAGCCATCAGATGGAGGCACTGAACAGCCAGTTTGTAAACCTAGATATTAAATATTTTGTATAGCAAAGCCATGTGTTTCAATGAAGTATCTAGAATTTGAGTTATCTAGCAAAAAAAGTATATTGAGCTGCAAAAACATGTAATCTTCTTCATTAAGCTAAGAATTTTTTAAAAAATCGGTTTGTCATCAAGCCTGGGGACCATGTGAGAGACACAGTGGATTTATTTATTTCTTCTTTACCCAAGCCTTTAGCATACCCTGGGTAAATTATTTTTATGGGTGCCAAACAAGGAAACATCTGATAGTCTGAGTATAGAGGTTATGATTGCTAAAGAAATAACACACATACAATACATAAAGACACACCACGCACAGATACAGATACACAAGTCACCATAGAGGTGAATGAAAATTAAACAGATAGGAAGACTTTGCTCTTATTTCTATTCTGGTATGAAACTCGGGTATCAGCCCAGCCGGGCGTGGCTCAGTGGTTGAGCGTCAACCTAGGATCCAGGCGATCAGGGTTCGATTCTCGGTCAGGGCACATGCCCGGGTTGCGGGCTCCATCCCCAATGACTCTCTCATCATTGGTGTTTCTGTCTCTCTCTTCCTCTGCTGCCCTCTCTCTGAAATCAATAAAGATATATAAAAAATTAAAAAAAAAGAAACTTGGGTATCAGTCACCAGCGGCAGCTGGGCCTGATGAGTGAGGTCCCCCACTCCGGCTGACTCCCTTCCTGCAGAAACTTCTCCTCTCTTCTGTAGACCCATCGCGGTTATGCACATGCTGAAGGGAGGGAAATAAGCCAAGGGCAAGCGAGACATGCCCAACGTAACACTAACAATTTAACTTTGACCCAGAAATGAGTTTTCCATTTGCCTGGCCTGCCTCTCTTTTATAAAGAAATGTCTTTATAATATGTTATAAAGCTGCATGTGTCTACTTGTGTGATTGCATGTGTGGGGGCGCTTTAATAAACATTAGACATATGCGATACACTCCTTTTTAATAGGTATACAAAGAGAATAAATCAGAGTGCCTGTTGACACACAGGCCTCTCATTCTTTTACTTTTGTCCTGCTCCCAGGACACAATTTACTAAAAATAGGTCCCAAATACTCTGTACATCACATTTCATGTCAAATTTCAGAAGAGCCCGCATTTCAAAGTATCTTCTCTAAAGATACAGACAAGCTTCTCACATTTGGGAATTACTGCTTGCTTTGAGGTATGTGTCTTTCAAACTGAAGCCAGTATCAAAGTGATGAGGTCGTGGGGTCCTCACAGGCGCCGGAGGCGGCTCAGCTGTGGGCTCTCAAAGGTCCTGGGAGGCAGAGGGTGCAAGTTGTAGTTTGTTGCCATGGTTGAGGGAGAAAAACAAAAGCAGGGCTGAGAGCGGCACTGTTTTAAGGGCCCAGCCCTGTTCATCTGCAGGTCCCCTGCCTCCAGCACAAATGCTTTCAGGGACTCAAAGGCAAAAACAAACAAAAAGGATCTTTAAAAAAATAAAACGAATGTTTATCACAGAAGTCTTATGATACATAAAAATATCTCATTACTCAAATTCAAAAGATGAGCAAAGGCCTGCGGAGATGCCAAGTGGTTTTGTTCAATGGGTTTTTAGAAAACGAAAGTATTTGAGGGGTTCCATGAACTTCCCTGGGATTGACAATACACACACACACACACACACACACACACACACACACACACACACACACACACGTCTTCATTAACCCCTTAGAGGAAACCCAGGACCCATGAAGCCATCATGGGGATACATTCTAGTCGGTCTTTCCCCAGGACTGTTTTCAAAACAACTCATCTGTTCTTTGATTACTCACGAAGCTACCTTTCTATCCGTGGTGATGTCCCAGTTTCTCTGGAGACATAAACGCAGGTGGTCTAACTCCCAATACGTGGACATACCACCGTGAGGGTCGAGAGACACTTTGGTTCAATGAGACCGAGCCAATAAGTCAAGTTCAAGAAGGGAGACCGAGACGAACATAAAGCAAATCACACAGGGTTTCTCTACCAGTTCCCGAAGGTTCTCGGCACCAGCAGGCCACCCGGAGGATCTCCCGGAAGACACACACGAGGTCTGGGGGTGCGGCCCGACGGCGTCGGTCGCTGCAGCCCTCTGGAAGCCCTCGCAGAGAGGTGCAGGCAGAGCAAGGCAGGGGCAGCTTTCCCAGAGCTGGGGACGAAGCCTGTGGAGGGCAGACAAGCGTCCAAGGATGTGGCCAAAAGCCCCTGCTTTTAACAGTTCAGCTGAAGGGGGTGGTGCATCTTCAGTGTGTCTTATCAGGGTCCTACAGAGCGCGGGCCTGCTTGGAGGCCGGGGCTACAAAGTGTTCGTCTTATCATGGCATCACAGTTACACTCAGTCACACAAATGGAGTTACTTATTTCAAGTCTAATACATACATCAAACTTATATTCCTGACTCTAATACACACACAAAGCTATTTCTAAAACAGATGATGTACTGACTACAAACAATCCCAGAAGTCAATGATCCCACATCAGATAAAAGGTACTCATATCAACACATAATTGTAAACAGAGAGTAATAAATGTAACAAAGAACGTGAAGAGATTATAGTACGTCTCAATAAGCAGCGACCTACACCACTTTGGAAGTGGGAGAAGTCTGTAAGGATTTAGAGAAGATGCAATACCATATCCTATGCAATAAAAAGAGGAGTTTGTCAGACCAACAGCCCATGATGGGCATTTTAAGCAGAGAAGTTTATGTAAATGCTGAAGATTGGAAAAGCTGGTATTCTTGAGAAATTGCACACAACTCTCAAAGACTTATATGCATAACCCATGGACATGGACAATAGTGTGGAGGATGCCTGGGTGGGGGGGCAGGTTCCAGGTGGAGGGGGTCAATGGGGGAAAAAGGGGAGCATCTGTAATACTTTCAACAATAAAGATAAATTTTAAATAAATAATAATAATGTGATAAAGCATACTGTCCCATTAAAAAAAAATAAAAAGACTGAAGTGCTGAATGTGCAGAACTGGGTGATGTTAGACACCTTTAGAAGACACAAACTGCAAAGTGAGGCAGAGCAGGCAGGCTATTGAATGCCACGGGGGTAAAGCATTTTCCGGTGTATATCCTCATATGTTTCTCAAGCAAGCCCTCATCAAGGAACCCAGGTCAGAATAAATGGAGGAAAGCAACCTCGTGTGGCAGTCTGGAGGATTAACCATTGTAGGCAGTAACATATCACGGGTTCAGTTCTGCGTTACCATTACTTCCGATCCCACAAGCATCCTAATCTAGCTCATCTACTTATTTGCTTTCCTGATCACATTGTCTATATGATCACGTTCAGTTAAATGATCAATGCTATTACTCATAATGTCATCACAAAATATTTTATTGATGAATGCCAGCATTTGAGCTTTAAATTCAATTGGTATTGATCCCTTTTAAGAAAACTTAATTACTTTTATTAATGAAACTTCAAATTATACACAGAGCAGTAACAGTATGTACCCTTTCCTAAGTTATTAATTCATTCAATCACCTAATATTTGTTGAATGTCTACTGTTGCTATGACACTGTTGTAAGTCCTTAGAATACAGACGCATAAGATAAGGCTCTTGTCCCCAAGCAACTAATGAGCCAGTGAGGAGGGACAGGAGGCAAAGTAAGGATCTATGATATCAATCTGAGCTTAACGTGCTCTGTGGAAGATTCAAGGCAGCCTTATCCAGAAGGACATTGACAAGAATATTTTTATCATGAAGGTATTTAATAGTGGTTCATAAATGTCTAGACATTATGTAATTCTTATAGAAATTGCAGGGCCATAGCACCTGCGATATGAAAGAACGTAAAACATACAATTTACAATACATTATTTTTTCCAATAGATGTTTGCAAACATTTATTTGATAAAATTGATAGATAAAAGTGCTTACTTTTATTTTTTTATAAATTTTTATTATCTAGCTCCTTAGCCTGGAAAATCCAATTGAATTCTCCAAAATACTCATAACACCGAATGTCAGGGACAATGTGGAGCAACAAGGACTCTCATTCATTGCTGGTGGAAATGCCAATTGCCACAGCCACCTTGAAAGATAATTTGTTGGTTTCTTACAAAACTAATCACGTTCTTACCATCTAGTCCAACAAATACATTCTGTGGTATCTACCCAAAGGAGTTGAAAACTTATGTCCACACAAAAATCTAAGAGGGCAAAGGGCATGGGGGGACAGGGGGACATCTGTAATACTCTCAACAATAAAATAAATTTTAAAAAACCCACACACTTACACATGGATGTTTACAGCAGCTTTATTCATAATTGTCAAGACCTGGAAGGGACCAAGATGTCCCTCAGTGTGTGGATAAACTGTAGTACATCCAGACAATGGAATATTATTCTGCACTAAAAAGATAGAAACTATCAAGCCATAAAAAGACATGGAGAAAGCTTAAACGCATACTGCTAAGCAAAAGACGCCATATCTGAAATGGCTAAATACTGTATGGTTCCAAATATATGGTATTCTACAAAAGACAAAACTATGCAGATAGTAAAAAACATCATTGATTGCCAGGGGCAGGGAAGGAAATGAACAGGCAAAGCACAGAGAATGTTTAGGGCAGTGTAGCTTCTCTGTATGATGCTACAATGACAGATATGCATCATGATACATTTTCCTAAACCCATAGAATGTATAACACCAATTGTAAACCTTAATGTAACCTATAGACTCGGGGTAATTATGACGTGTTCATGTATATTCATCAATTTTAATAAGTTTATTGCTCTAGCGGGGGTGTTGATTATGGGGAGGCTATGCATGTGTGCGGGAAGGTGTATATTGTAAATATTTGTACCTTCCCCTCAATTTTTCAATAAATCTAAAACTGCTCTAAAAATTAAGTTTTTTTTAAAGGAGTTAAAAAAACTCTTTTTTTTATTGTTTTTTAGCCCAAACTAGAATTTGTTCAATTAATTTGTAAAATCAATTCTTATCTAACCATGAGTCCAAAATAAGTTGGCATCACTTATGGCCTGGCAACTGAAGAAACACTGGGGACTTTGCTCCTACGAGTTTTGGAGATAATTATTTCTCAGCTGAAATTCTCAAATGACTAGTTGTTTAGACAAAAAGTATGGTCAAGAAAGAACTTTATCCAGAGTTTTAGGAAAACAAAGTGGCCAAATATAGTGTGTAGCAGAGGTGGTAGGGAGCTGGAGGAAAAAGGGAAAAAACATTTAACATTAATCTTTTATATTTTCCCAAATTGCTTTATATTTGATAAAACCTGAATATTGAAGATATAATCCTTCTTAATTAGTTTTTTAATACTTCCAAAGTCTCAACTGCACTGTCATTGCCTTAGGGTATAAGTTAATCAGAAATTCATATAGCAGCTTATCACTGTCCACATGACCATTCCTTCCATTATTCTGAATCTTCCAACAGCTACTGAAGTAATTAGTACTTTTAATGATTATGCACCATAAGCTCTGTGTTTATGTTTTTTTATCACCATCCAAGTAAAGCTCAGAAAAATATTCAGAATTTAATAATGCACCCATAAGTCTGACCATTTTTGTTGCCTGAATTTCAAATTCCTGAGCACTCATGTGCTAGCCTTTCTTTCAAATTATCTCCTATAACTTGCACCCTTTTCCTCAACTAATACCCACTGAGCGTCTTCTACTAAGTGCCATGTGATTGTGACTCAGCAGAGCAAAAGCAGGTCTCGTCCCTGCCCTCTGGGATCTACTATTCCAGCCTCCTTTGAAGGACTGGGTTGCCCAAACACACCAGACTCCTCTCTACTCCCTCTCCCCACTCAGCCTCATCCTTTGCAGGGGAATGAATAGTCATTTTAAAAGATAAAGCAGCTTCATAAATGCTAAAGATTAAAGCATGGCCTCCAGCCCTAAGGATCTGCAATTATCTCCATCTAGATAAAGAGGATTCAGTCGTCCCCTCTCCCTTCTCCTCACCTGCCACACCACCACACGCAAATAAACACTATAAGTGTTAAGATCACAGACCTCAGAATCAGACACCCTCTAACCTTGCTGTGAGCTTGAGCAGCTCACTTAACATTCTGAGGCTCAATTTTTATTAAGAAAATGGCTTGGTATCTATTTCAGAGCGATCTCGGGGAATATTTTAAAAGACACCTTGAGTCACCTGACTCAAGAATGCTATAGACTAGAAGCTTAAGATCAGAATAAATGTACCTCTTAAACCTGAACAGGCCTCCCGGCTAATAGATGGCTCAGCATAGGAAAAGGAAGAATGTAATGATAATAAGAGCAGAGGGGAAATTAATAATAAATCAAAAGAATGAAATGGCTGGTTGCATGAAATGACTAGAATATGGGAGCACAGTGATGAGCCTTGTTGAGAAGTAATAGATTAGTGTTAAAACTAACAGAAGATAGCTGTTTTTGAGATTATTTACTGTTATCCCCCATTTCACTGGTCAATGGTAGTATTGAAGGTAAGAAAATGATCACATTGTCAACAAAGAAGACAGAGTTCTCACAAGTGCTTTTTATATAAAGTTTATGGGCAAAAGCACACTAATTCATCTTTACCCAAATTCACAATCCCAATTAAAATAATTCCTTTGGTAAGAGTTGTAAGTTTTTCTGCCAGTGGGAACAGAAAAGAAAGAAGATTTAGAAAAAGAAAATTTGCAGCATTTAAAAAAACATGACAGCCAGGCTGGCATGGCTCAGCGATTGAGCATTGACCTATGATCCAGGAGATTGCAGTTTGATTCTTTGTCAGGGCACCTGCCCAGGTTGCAGGCTTCATTCCCAGTAGGAGGCATCCAGGAGGCAGCTGATCAATGACTCTCTCATCATTTATGTTTCTATCTCTCTCCCTTCCTCTCTCTGAAATCAATAAAGATTATATATATTTTTTAAATTAAAAATTAGAAAATATGACATTATACGGTTATACATAGTCAAGGCAACATCATTAGCTTGGTCAATTAAGTAGGAGAAATGTGCTGAAAGTTTTTGAAGATAGTGTTCTCTTGGCTTGAGTGGAAGATTATTCTAGTAGCTGAGCACTAAGAGTTTTCTAAATGGAAATTAATAAAAAAAAGCTTTGTGGACATTTCAAACTTTGATTTAAAATAATTTTCAAGTTTCTCAGAATCCTAAAACCTTGAAAACGTGGTCATTCCAAAAGCAACAGAATATCATCAAAATTCCTGGGTTAAAAACAAAACGTCCACTGTGGAAGAAGAAGTAAAGTAAATGAATTATTTGTGAAAATACACAAGGGGACTAGCAATTGCTCTTTTGCAGAAAAGAAAATGGCAAAACCAATGGTTAATTATTTTTAAAATATTATTACTATACTGTACCAGAAAATCTCTCATTACTTGACCATCCCGTGACATGTCAATTCCCTTTTAAATACAGACACTCCCAAGATTCACTTATTATAAGAAACTCTGAGCCCTCTACATAAAAGAGAGATGAGTTTAATCTGTGGCTTCCCCTATAGCAACTAGCTGAGAGGGAAAGAAATTGAGGAAGCAGGAAAAGATGGGATTTTAGAGCAGACTCCACCAGGGTATGACAGGAGAACTTTAATGGGACTATGGCCATGAGAAAGCACTAAACATCTGTACTGGGAATGCTGGGAGTAGAATAATAATAAAAGCAAGAAGAACGACAGAACACATTGACGCCCAAGACTGCCTATATTTCCATTTCACCTCACCACACAGCCACAGTCAGCATTTCATCAATGAAAGTTTCCTTTTTTTTTTTTTTTTTTTTTCAAATTTATTGTTGGCACTTTTACAGATGTCCCCCACCCCCTTTACCCACCTCCACCTAGCCCCTGCCCTCCCTCCCTCTGGCCGTCACCACACTGTTGTCTGTGTCCGTGGGCTATGCATATATGTTCTTTGGCTAATCTTTTCACCTTCTTTCATCCAGTCCCCCTAACCCCCTGCCCTCTGCCCTCTGTCAGTCTGTTCCATGTATCCGCGCCTCTGGTTCTATTTTGTTCGTCAGTTTATTTTGTTCAAAAATCCCACCGATAAGTGAGATCCTATGGTATTTGCCATTCTCTATCTGACTTATTTTTGGTGAGATGTAGCAAAGATGAATGTAGTTAATCGATAACGGCTTGAGTGACAGTGACGAAAGCAAATTTTGAATATGAATCTGACCTACAAAGGCTGTCACATGACTGTAGTAAATTTTGAGCCGCATCCCATACTTTACCAGCAAGTAGGCCACAAGTCTGGAATCTCCTTCTTTGGGTTCTCAGGGCATTTATTGGGACATAATAAGCACTGCTGTGATTTTATTGCTTCTATGTGAACTGGAAGATCTCAGTGTGGTACCAGGTACCAGAGATAATGGTGCCTTTAAGGAGGGTAAAGGGGAGATCCTGGGTTTCAAAAGGCACAGATGTACAAGTAAGCTCCAGAACAATCCCTTCTACCCAAGCCTATAACCCAGGATCAAGAAAATCAATATCATCAACCAATTTTACCAATAAGTAAACCAAGGTATGGAAAAGTGATGTGACTGACTTAAGATGAAACAACTAGACAAAGGCAGAGCAGAACTTGACATCAACTCTCCCAGCCCAGTGCTCACTAACAAGATGAACTTTCCCCAAATGCTTTTAGGAAAGAAACCAGAAGAAATCTTTGGCAGAACATCTCTGCATAGCTTAGTTCTGTCTAATATCAAATAGAAGGGCTTAATCATCTTTTGATACGTTTCAAGTATTTGAATGCGTCACTCAAGTTTAGAAATACAAAATATTTACCTCCCTGCAGATAACTGGAGTGCTTTGTCAGGGCCTATAACCAGGGATACAACATCCCAAACCAAAATGACAAGGAGTAAAATCACAGCGAAGTTAAGATATGAAGCCCCACAGTTCAAGAATAATATGAAACTTGTTTTATCTTGAGAAAACATATTTCAGTGGAAAGGAACAAGGATATTGAGTCCCGAGACATATATTTTTATGCCAATTCAGATATCATCGATACAAGAGAGACCTACCTTAAGCTCCTTCTTATGAACACTTGTCTCTTTATAAAATGTTGATGATAGCCCACCTAATTCATGTCTACATATGTTCCTCTGAGAGATGGAGGAGAAACAGACCTGAAAGGTGAATCTGTCAACAGACCAGCACTTGAGCTGGCTTCCAAGGGACGGAGCTGGAGGCAAATCAAGAGAGGAGTCCAAATCAATGGGCCAAGTATAAACAGCAGAGGGCCAGAAACACCGAGTAAGAGCTTGATTCCCAGGACAAAGGCAAGATTTATAGTCATGTATAGATAGCAGGAGAAATGCAAGATGAGGAATATGTGAGGAGCATCCAAGGAAATGACCTAGAAGCTACTACAATTTTCTTTATTGGTTGGTGGGTGAAGGCTCTGTGGTTAAGAAGGTTGGAATATATATATCACATATATATTTACATATGTTTTAATATATTTACATATGTCTTAATACATAAATATATTTATATTAATTATATTATATTTTATGTTTCCAAACTGCTTTTCTGCCTCAGGGGTTACAACTTAATAGTTAAGAACATAGGGTTTAGAGTTGCATAAGATTTTTATTCTGCTCCAGGTCTTGCTTGAAAATTACTACTTGACTTGCCAAGTTTCGGCTTCTTTATTGGTAAAGCAAAATAATAATTTTTAACTCTCAGTTTTATTGTGAGAACTGTCTTGAACATAATTCCTGACATATAATAAACAATTATTGTCAAATTAAGTGCACTTTAGTTAATTGTGGCATAATTTATCAAAATGGATATTAAATATTAGCTGATAAATTCCGATTAAAAATTACCAAATTCTGCATGATAATTAGACTATCAACATAGGGTTTGCAAAGAAAAAGACAGAAAGGTAATTAATGTTGTGACAGTAATAGCAACCAACATTTATGGAAAAGGTAAAAGAAACATGTCATTTGTAGGATTCCTCACAGTCCTCCCAGGGACCTTGAAGACCATTGTGAAGTGCTGATTATTTCCCCACCAAGACATATCCAGAGCAAAACCACAGCATGTGCAAGACAAATGTACTACTTCCAATGACTAATATAAGAAAGAGACATAAATTATATATCAAAACTTTTTTACCTTTATTTATCATGAAATTAATAATATAGTTTTTGAATTTTGGCAAAGAGACCTTTGAACAAAATTCAAATATAATATTCCTTGGATATCTGTGTCATGTCAAAGTTTTTATGAATATGTTACATACTTGAAATAAATACTCATTTAACAATTACTTATTGATTATCCTCTGTATGAGACAATGTCCTAGACAGTGAGGTAGAGACAGGGATAAATATATTTTGAAATGCATTTAAGCAACTGTCTTAGTCCATTTGGGCTGCTATAACAAAATACTGTAGACTCTGGCTGAAAAACAACAGAAATTTATTTCTCAAAATTCTGGAGTCTAGAAAGTCCAAGGTCACAGCATCAGTATGTTCAGTGTCAAGAGGCAAGGGATCTCTCCAGGGCCTCTTTCACAAGGCTCCTAACCCCATTCATCACTCTCTGTTCATAACCTGAGCACCTTCCAAAGGCCCCACCCATCTTCTAATACCATCACCTTGGGAGTTAGGGTTTCAAGATGAATTTTGAGGGACATAAACATTCAGACCACGACACTAATAGTACCTAGAAAAAATATATTTAATGGATAAATATAAAGTAGATCTAAAATTGTTCAGAAAAATTCAGCTTTTACTTTTAGATTACATAGAGAATTTGGGGATGACTTTTGGCTAAAAATGATTTTAGCTTCATTTATATAGTTACTGAAATTATCTTTTTTAAAAAATATATCTTTATTGATTTCATAGAGAGGAAAGGAGAGGGATAGAGAGATAGAAACATCAATGATGAGAGAGTCATTGATCGGCTGCCTCCTGCACACCCCTGACTGGGGATCAAGCCCGCAACCAGGGCATGTGCCCTGACAGGGAATCGAACCTGGATCGCCTGGATCCTGGGTCGACACTCAACCGTTGAGCCACTCCTGGCTGGGCATATTGTTTTTAAATGTTATAGATTTTAGCTTCATTTGTATAGTTACTGAAATTATCTATTGTTTTTAAATGTATATATTTGGTGGCACTAAAATATTAATCATCTCCAAAGCCAATCAGTCATATAATTTGATGATTAAAGAACTTTACCACGCATATGAAGAAATAAGCCCATTGGCTATGAAATAGCACTACAGTAATCTAACACCTTTTTCTAAAACATTAATTAAGAAAATAATTAAATTCTTATAGTAAATTTCTCGCAACTTTCTCAAACACTGCATGGCTCATTGACTTAGATACTTGGAGCATTGTAATGACAAGTGACACCACTAGACATGTGAAATGTGATTTAACTTCAGGACACCATTTCCAATTCCTTTGTGGTCTCTAAGAGAAGAGAAGCTCACTGGCATAAAACACTTTTATGAATTCTTAATATACTTACTAATTTTTTTGTTCTTCACAATTATCTTGGATATGAACTGTAAATAAAATAAAACTATATCCCAATCACAGCACACTTTATAGAGACATTGAGGGGATTAAATAGTTATAGAGCAATACTAAGTTACATTTGAAGGTTTCTCAGAAACTAACCTGTTATTTGGCATTGCAACCAGGGAAGTGTGCTACTCAGATCTCCTTTCAAAAGTGAACCTGCGGCCCTGACGGCGTAGCTCAAGGGCTGAGCATGGACCTATGATCCAGGAGACTGTGGTTGGATTCCAGGTCAGGGCATATGTCTGGGTTGCAGGCTTGACCCCCAGCAGGGGGCGGGCAGGAGGCAACCAGTCAATGACTCTCATCATTGATGTTTCTGCCTGTTTCTCTCTCTCCTTTCCTCTCTCTGAAATCAATAAAGATATATTAAAAAAAAAAAATAAAGTGGACCTGTGGCAAGGGGAACAGTTAGCTGAGAGCTTCCAACTGCAGCACCTTCAGGATCCACTCTAGCATTCAATCCAAGGCCATACTCTCTCCGTGGCAGCTTCCAGAAAACTTCTGTCTGAGTCCAATGATGGTACCAAGATTTTGGCCATTTCTGCTCAATATTGACTCATCTACAGGCATTTTTATGCCAAAGATCCCTGTTAGGCAGACTGAGACTTTCTCCGAGAGTCTTTTGAGGCTTTTGCTCCTCAAACTCTCCCTTCTCACTCTCCTTCCACAGGTGTCAGATCAGTATCAGGGTCTAACGGTTTTCCCTGCTTACTCCTGATCTCCGCTCCACGGCCCTTGTCTTTCACAAGTAATATCCCCAATGAATACCTTATACTTCAAAGTCCGTCTCTGGACCACCTGTTTCCTTAACACATACAATTTTATTCAACTTATTTAGGTGGAGCATGAGATATATATATAATCATTCTTAACTCAAATAACCTAGAATAAAGTATCATTACACATGTATAGTTTATATCACACAATGTCCACTATGACAATTTTTTCCCATTTTCACAATGAATGATTCTAAATATTTAGGTCAATAAAAGTTTTAAAATCTTCATGTGAATAAATGGAGTTTATTTAATCTAATATTTTTTAGTTTGTCTATCATGGTATATTCTTGACATTAAAATTTCTCTAAATAAAATAAACTTTAAATATTACTTTATGCAGAAAAATGAACTATTAATAGTGGCTATCTTAACATCTCTCACACATACCATCTCTGAATTTGAAGAATTTTCTTAGCTCACAATTTTCTCATATACAAAATTAAAAATTGAAGAAATACTTCAATTGGAACATGTGTTGAAGAAGCAGTAAGAATGATTGTGATAACTCTAGTTACCATAGACACTAGGGAACTAGTTACCAAAGAAGGTAGTTCCTTCTCCTTATTTTCAAAAAATGTTGGTATAAGCATTTTGTATACACAAATGAAAAGAATAAGGTCTCCATAAGCAAGGAAATATATATAATAAAATCAAAAATTCAAAATATTTGCATATATTTTCAGTATTTTTATACATTTGTACATGTACACAGATTCCTGCAGCTTATACAATAGATAACATTAGCTACTTAGAAAATTTGTCATAAATAGGTAAATGTATTTATCCTCCAATTTTTAAAATTGGTTTCTAATTATATTATCAAATTATAAAAAAAATACACAGCTATTTAAATATTTTTATTGATGGGTGCTTAGATAATTTCCCAATTTTTCTCTTATTAAAGATTTGGAGGAGATATATATGTGTGTGTATACACACACACACACACAGGGATAGATATATAGATATACAGATATATACACAGTTGGGCACAAGTAGTTTTCCAGTTGTGAGTACACAAAACACAGTTTGTTCATGTATTATTATTTATTAATTACTGTATTATTTTCCATACAAATAACTGTAAACCTATTTTGTGCCACGCTGTATATACATACATATGCATAACAGTAATACCTGCTTCCACAGTTGAGTGTGAATTACCAAGAGTCTGATGTTTGGTTGCAAGTCCTGTTGTGCTTGTCAGTATAAATATATAACTTAATTTAAATCTGTGTAAACAGATGAGATATAGTACAAAAGAGCTACTGTTTCTATGGAAATTAAGGTGAGTGCTGGGGAAAAAGTGGAATTGAATCACAAAAAACGATATTGAATTGGGTGTAGAAAATAATAAAAACCCTAGATGTTTCTGCATAAATATTGCTTTTCAGGTGTTTTTTGTTTTTTTATGTTTTTGTTCCTTTTAAATATATTCGATCTGAAGATAATTGATGATACACAGTCTGGGTGTGATTTATGCCAGAAAAGTGATGTCAAAACTTAATCATAAGAAAATATACTTAAAGAGAGTCTGTAGAACTCCCAACAAAACCTATTAATGTTAAACTATACTATATTAATTAAAATATTATATATAAAACATTATAATTCCTATTTAACAAAAAAAATTAATCATGTCTATTAAAAAAAAATCTTCTACTAAAGCCGCCTTTTTACATAAAATGAATCAAGAAAGCATAACCTGACATGAAATTCCACAGCATGAATGTATTCATGACATCAATGTTCATTTCCATGTTTACTATTCAAAACCTATTTACTAAGGATCTACTATGTGTGAACAAAAAGGGACCACATGCTAACCTGACTAGCTCCGGGAAGACCTGCATGGAAGCCTTGCAAACTCAGAGAACTAAAGTAACCACAAAGGATGGTCTGAAATTAAAACTTTTTTTAACTAAAAAGCAGTTTACAGTGGGTAGTCATGTCCTAGGCCAGTGTCTTCCCTGACAAAGGTCAATCTTTACCTTAACTGAGCCTGCCTATTGTCTTTTTGCATCTACAATAACATATCATTTGAATGTCAAAGTAATTTTCCTTTTTCCGAACCCCTCAAAGCACAGGCACTGCTCTGTTGAGACCACAAATCCCCTCATTGTTATTTAGTTAATTGTTGACTGTTACCTATCCTGCACCCACCTAAGTAAAAGAAGTATGTGTCCATCATTTTACTTTTTTCCAATCCCAGAAGTTTCCCCTTTGCTTTCTCCAGCATTCCTAATCTATCGCCAGTGGATTTCATGTAACTCAGTCCCCTCTTTTGATTGTCGTGTATAAAACAAAGTGCAAAACTGCCATTCTCTGGAGCACTATCTCAATCCGTTGAGATTCTGCTTTCCGGCATGTGTGGACAGTTTGGCTCAAATAAACTCACAAAAATTCTTCACAGGTTTGAATGTTTCTTACATTAACATATGTATACTTCATATTTAAGCAATGAATATACAGCCATAAATAAAATAAACAAGTCTTTCTTCTTCTAAAATTTATTAATGGGAAAGGATAGATAAAATCACATATATACATATGTACATACACACATATATAAACAAACAAACAATGGAAGGAACGATGAAGGAAGGAAGGAAGGAAGGAAGGAAGGAAGGAAGGAAGGAAGGAAGGAAGGAAGGAAGGAAGGAAGGAAGGAAGGAAGGAAGGAAGGAAGGAAGGAAGGAAGGAAGGAAGGAAGGAAGGAAGGAAGGCCTGACCTCACATACAATTCAGAAGTGAAAGAGAGTAAAACCAAAGTCTTTTTGAGTCAAGCTTAAATGAGTGAACGCCAACAATCTACTTTTCTATGTAAGGACCTAAAACTATACATACATGTAAACATCCTGTGATTGCCTTTGAACATTGCCTTTCATAGGTATACATTACATTTCATACTATAACAGCATATGGCATCTATGAAAAACATAGGTGTGACTTATTTTGAGAAAGAGGCTACAAATGATCATGTGAGCTAGCATATTCCCCCAGAAAAAGCAGCTGAAGCAGTAAAAATTACTAAAATGTGATTTGTAGTATAAATGAAAAGGACTTCCATACTATAGAATGTCAGGCCACAGGACATCAGTATGCATAATCATCTCTAAGTATTTTTCTACATGGCATCATTCAATCAACATTATTCTCTGTTTCTATTCCTTGAAATGGGTAAAAAAGTCATTTTCATTCTGTTTCACATTCATGCTCATTTTCCCCCTGCTCTTCCTCAGAGGTGGTGCCCCTGAGAAGGAATGGAAGTCCCTACATGTGTGCCACATTGCTCATGGTGCACTTGACTTGCCTGTTGTGAGCAGTACCTCACTGGGAGAATGGAGGACTTTGTGAAAAATAAGAGCTATCATAACATAATTGAAAGTCACCAATTCTAAGGATGATATATTTTTCTCTGTGAGTCCAAGAATAAACATAGGAATAATTCACAATAAGTAAGGGAACAATATGATCCTAAGAAAGAAACTCCAAGAAATACAAATGTCCCAAAATGAATGGATCAGTTTCACAAGGTGATAAGTTTTCTCTCACTGATGATGGGCCAGTTTTCAGGGATTTATTGAAGGGAAATGGGATTTCTTCCTATAAAGGGTTTATAAATGGCACCATAAAATTAATGAAAATGGACAATAGCCTGTTTTCCCAACTCTGTGCAGTACTGTTAAAGTAGGATCTACTCTAATTTTTGTTTCTACTTTCAGAATTTCCAATATAAACATGTCTTGCTAAGTATCCCTGTAACAGATATATTTTAGTTCTAGTTGTGTGCTTTACTTGACCTAGAATAAAATAAGTCATGCCTATACATCTGGTTAGTCACCAGTTTTATTTTTCCTTAATCAAGACAAATTTCACTGCATTTATTTTTTAAAAAAGCTTAAAAGATACACTTGAAATCCAGTTTAGAAAGTTTAGTCACATTACATAAAGATACAGATAAAAAGAGAAGAAAGAAAACTACTGGGTTTTCAAGCATATCAAATAGTAATTGCCTTTGAGACAAAAATGACAATAATTGCCAAAACATGTAAATTGTATCTAAATAATATCCCTGCAGTGTTAGGTAATAAAGGCAATTTATGAGTAAACAATTTCCTCTGAATATTAAATATGGAATAAAAGAAAAAAGAGCTCCGCCAAGCTTTCAAAAAATCTCTGTTTTAGAACCAGCTCATAAAGTATTGTTAGTACATTGGTAATGTTAATAATAAAATACATCAAATTGCTCTCAGAAAAGTGAGAACAAGACATCATCACATAGCTCTTACTTTATTGGTCAGGGGAGTTTAAAATCATAAATATGATCATGTCATGCATTAGAATCATACAATTTTATTAGAGTAAGAACGAGCCTTAGGAGCCATTTTTCTGGAGGAAAACAATAGGGCATTGCAGAAAAGCCACAGGTTTGGGAGATAGGCATGGGCTTGACTCTTAGCTATACAATTTTCTGATAGTTTGGGTTCCCTCAGAAGTGGACTCTAAAATATGAATTTGAGTGCAAATAGTTTAGCTGGGAGTACAACGGGCACTGATTGTGAATTAAAGAAGTGTAAACAGAAGAAGAAAGGGCCACACTAGATAAAAGGTGAATTATTAAACTAGCTTTCATAGTGGTGGCTAGAGATTAATCCTTAAAAAAAGCTCTGGGTAATGGTCCAGAACATTCTCCTACACAGAAAAGATTCTCCTACACAGAAAAGAGGAAGCTGAAGTATTGGATGAGCACTATTGCATGAAGGTTACCCTCCGAGGTGCAAATTCCCCAGCACTTCTGTGGTTGGAGTAAAAAGTCTATAAAACAAAGATGCAAATATTTACAATTGGAGAAGATCATTGGATAGGTGCTAGTGTTAATGGTGGGGCACTGAGAGCATCCTGCTTGAGGGACCTTGAACATTTACTGAGCTTCCCTGATCCTTAGTTTCTCCATTCATGAAACAGATCATAGGATCTCCCTCTGTCATTACTATGAAAGTTTAGTGATGTGGAAACACTCAATAGATGTTACCTACCTCCCCCCTCCCCTTTCCTCCTAGGCCCTTTCCACAGGATCTTCCAGATGTTGCAATGTACCACAACCCTGCACCACCTACGTCTGAACACATCAATCTCGCCTTGGATTACATTAGACTATTTTTATTTTTTTTTGGTAATGTATCTTTATTGATTTCAGAGAGAGGAAGGGGGAGGGAGAGAAAGAGAGATGGAAACATCAATGATGAGAGAGTCATTGATCAGAGGCCTCCTGCATGCCTCCCACTGGGGACTGAGCCTGCAACCAGGGCATGTGCCCTGACCGGGAATCAACTTCAATCTCCTGGATCATAGATCGATGCTCAACCGCTGAACCATGCCGGCCGGGCTACATTAGACTTTTTAACAGTCATTTTTCACTATTGATGCACAAGAAACTTCAATTTAAAACATAACAATACATGAAGTACTATTAAATCAAGGGCTATATAGCTTTCCTTTGTAGATTAAATATAGAATAATTGTATTTATTCTATAAAATTGTTAATTTTGGTTTATTAATCTAGACTTTGATATGCAACTTTTTTTTTGCCTCTTCATTTAAGAGATTTTTTTTCCTCTGAATTTTCAATTGCTCCTACTTCTCTGTTGTGATTTTCTTGTTGAGTTCAATTAAATCCCCTTAATTTTTTCTCTCATGGTTGCCTTCTCTCTTCTAAAAGATGCATAATCATGCCATGGTTGGTGTGGCTCAGCTGGTTGAATGTTATCCCATGCACCCAGAGGTCACCAGTTCAATTTCCAGTCAGGACACATTCCTAGTTTGCACACTTGATGAGGCATGTAGGAGGCAGCTGATTGATGTTTCTCTTTCTTTCTCTCTCTCTCTCCGCCACTTCCTCTCTCTCTAAAATCAAGAAAAACATTTTAAAAAATAAATAAAAGGTGCATAATCAGCTAGATAAGTCAGACATATATTTCTAATTTTCATAAACTGATACAGCTAGTAGCTATCTAAGTGAATCAAGTCCCCATCCCTGCTCTACCTTCATGCCAGTGCCATGGCTCTTTTCTCATGGACATCACAACTGTGACACCAACATAGGATAATAAATAATACAATGCTGGAAAAAGTTTAAAAATGCCATGAACTCTAGTTCTATTAGGAGGATGACTTTATAGCTAGGAGACCTTTATGAAAGGCAGCTAGTTTATTTCCATACTTTAGAGATGCCACTTAAGTGTTTAATCAAATTAACTTAGTTAAAATGAAAAATCTCCTTCTTTTATCATGTAACATAAATATTTTCAAAGTTATTCATAGGATTTTAAAATATCATCCTGTATTACAATAAGATAAATATAATTCAACAATAGTATTATCATTAGTATGAATAGTACTTTAATAGGAAAAAGAATTTTAAAGAGGAAATGACTAGGGGCACGATGCAAGGGTTTCAAAATTATATTAGAGAATAAAGCAGTTAAGGGTTTTGTCTCTTAGCAAGAGAGATCACATCAACAAGGGAAACATAAATATGCTTATACCTAGAATCTCTCTTTGGTGCTCTATAATCCTGGCAGCGTCCAAAATTCATAAATATTAGTCACAGTAAGTAACAGGATCGTAAATGGCAACAGATGGCTTGGTCTTCCACTCTCTTGAATTTTAACATTTTTACCTTTGAGGTCATTAAGTAAAAACTAATTAAGCAAGAATAGCTTATTGTTTTATCATTTGTTCTAACAAACAGTTTGCCATCATAATTAGGACTCCTGTCATTAGCTCTACTGAGCTAAAGTCTATTAGTTATCAATACTCAGCTTGGCTGAGTCATGAGGGCTTCCTAATAAACCTAACAAAGAAAACTGGTCCATTAAAAAGAGATGGCACTGAATCAAGAACTCAATTGGCAAGAAAAAGAACTAGATTCAGCAGGAAATGAGTTGAGAGAAAAAAAATGAGCCAAGAGTTTTGAATAGGAGCCTGTTGTGAGTGCCAGAGATTTTAGTTTTAAATCTGTCAAAGATCCAAGACATATTATTATGATTACTGTCCCTTTATTTCATAAACATATATGAGGAAGTATATCTAAATTTATTTTGAAGGTTTAAGTCACTTTGAATCTTTGTTTCTTTAGAGAACACTTTTCACTGAAGTATGGGGTAGGCAGCCAGACAGACATTTGCAGAGCAGGACCATAGGCCAGGTACAGAAAGCCACCTGGGAAGAAAGTCCCAGGCACCTAGCAACTGCTACCTAGGATGGGGCAGAACTCGGAGAGCAAGTATTGGAAATAAGTATTGTTAGTTAGGACCTCACCCCCCAGGCACCCTTTCCTTCCCTAACATGTCTCCCGTCATATGAGTCAAAGCCCCCCTTGACCTTTTCTCCCCTGGCACGTAGCTAGTCAGGCAGTAGGCCACCCTCCCCTCGACAACCCTTAAAAAAGAAAAAAGGGGCTGGAGAAAAGTACAGGAGACTACTGGACAGGTCCCAATAGTTCAGCTCAAAGTAGAAAGCAATTAACCCCCTCCAGGGGGTTAAAAGGAGCCCTGGTGCTGACCAATCAATGGAGACCACAACCCTGAAAGGACACACCTAGAAATCTGATGAATAGTCTATTGAGATCCCTCCTGAGACCTCCAGATGA